>NC_051334.1:59724787-60024787 GCF_015220235.1 Choloepus didactylus | reverse complement strand
TCCACCCATTCAGGGTGGGTCTAAGTTGATCAGTGGAGCCATATAAATGAGCTGACATAACAGAGGGAACTCACTGCAGCTCTGAGTGATGTTTTGAAGAGGAGCTACAGACAAGAGGGACACTTTGAAGAAAGCACAGGAGCTGCAGAAAAGAGAAAGTTGAAGATGGCCATTGAAAGCACTCTTGCTCTGGAGAAGCTGAGAGAGGACAAATACCCCAAGTGCAACTAAGAGTGACATTTTTGAGGAACTGCAGTCTAGAGAGGAACATCCTGGGAGGGAGCCATTTGAAACCAGAACTTTGGAGCAGATGACAATCACATGCCTTCCCAGCTAACAGAGGTTTTCTGGACACCATTGGCTATCCTCCAGTGAAGGTACCTGATTGTTGATGTGTTATCTTGGACACTTTATGGCCTTAAGACTGTAACTGTGTAACCAAATAAACCCCTTTTATAAAAGCATATCCATCTCTGGTGTTTTGCATTCTGGCAGCATTAGCAAACTCGAACACCAGGTAAACCAACTTTCAAAATAACCTTATCAAGATAATCAAATGCCAAAGAATCAGGAAAATATCACAAAGCACATGAAGAAAAAAGAAGATGTGGCCAATCTGAATAACCAACTTAAAAAGCCAGAGAAGACACAAAATTTGGAAAAACTAATCAAAGATATTCAAACAAATCACCTAAATAACTTCAATAACCTGGTTGAAGATAATACAGGAGAAAGAATACACTAGAAGAACATAAAAAGAATTTGAGGGGGGGGGCAAGATGGCAGCATAGAGAGGAGTGGAATTTAGTTAGTCCCCTGGAAAAACTAACAAACAACAAGGAACAACTAGTAAATACTTTGGAATAACTGCTGGGGGACAATTGTGACTGTCAACACATCATACACCAACCTGGATTGGGAGGAATGTCTGAGACTGCAGCATAAAATCTGTAAGTAAAAACTGTGGAACAATGCCAGAAGCCCCCTCCTCCCATGGCAGGCAGAGCTGCAAAACCCCAATGTGGGAGAAACCAACATTTCCATAGCTAGCAAATATAGCTCAGCTCAGCTCCAACTGGGGTTTTAATTAACAAATGTGGACTGCTCAATACAAGTTATAAACCTCAACAAGCAAGACAGAGGCTTTTACTGACAACTGACCTTAAAGAATCAGAAGACTAGTCTATCCTGGAAGGGGGAGCCCAGAAGACCAGGTGTTACCTCTGGCCAATGAGTAAAACTGGGGGCCATGGAGGAGGATCTAAGATGGTGGCAGAGAAAGGAGTGGAAGCTAGTTAGTCCCCCTGGAACAACTAATAAACAACTAGGAACAACTAATAAATAATCCAGAATAACTGCGGAGGGACAAACATGACCATCCACTCATCATACAACAGCCTGAATTGGGAGGAATGCCAGAGATTGCAGAACAAAATCTGTAAGTAAAAATGGTGAATCCAAGCCAGGAGCCCCCTCCCCCCACAGCCCAAGCTGCAAAGCCTGGAGGTGCTAGAAAGAAGCTCTCTCCCAAAAAGGGAATACTCCAACTGGGGTTTTAATTAACAAGCGTGGACTGCTCACTATGAGCTACAAATCCCTAACAAGTACACAGATGTTTTGGTTGATGACTGACCTTGGAGAGCTGGAGGGTGGTTGTGGACTGGTGCTGAAGGGGGCTTTCTGTCCCAGTCTTGGCTCAGTGGAGAAAGCCTTAGCCATTTTCAGAACCCAGTGCTCTGACCCAGACAAGGGTGGAGACAGCACAGGCAGTCTATGCAAATGCCAGTGATGTCTACCTAGGGGAGTTACCTTCCCTAAGAGGAAAGGAGTGGGGCTCAGCTCTACCACCTGCCTTCCATTCAGAACCAGACCCCAGTACCTGGAGGAAAACAGCAACGGGCCATACCTCCTTACACCAGTCTGGAGTTACAGGCTGACAAGCACCACATGCTGGGCAGAAAAGCACAGTGACCTGAGGCATCACAGGGTATACCAATTTTCTAAGACACACCCTCAGGAAAACCAGATAATGAATTTTTCTTCTTTCTGGGACCTGAGTCCATTCTGGTCTAGGAAAACCTGACTGGGGTAACCAAGGAAACCAGATGCTTAGACAACAGAAAACTACAACCTACACTAAGAAACAAAGTTGTGGCCCAGTCAAAGGAACAAACTTACATTTCAACTGACATACAGGAATTGAAACAACTAACAATAACTCAATTCAAAAACTTTAGGGAAGATATGGTGAAAGAGATGAACCACCTAATGAAAACACTGGGCATACATAACATAGAAATTGAAAGTTCAAAAAACCAACTTGCAGAATCTATGGAAATGAAAGGCACAACACAAGAGATGAAAGACCCAATGGAAATATGCAACAGCAGATCTCAAGAGGCAGAAGAAAACACTCAGGAACTGGAGAACAAGGCACCTGAAAGCCTACACACAAAAGAACAGAGAGAGAAAAGAATGGAAAAATATGAGCAACATCTCCAGGAATTTAAGGATAAAAGGAAAAACAAGAATGTATGTGCCACTGGTGTCCCAGAGGAGAAGAGAAGGGAAAAGGGGCAGAAGCAATAATGAAGGAAATAATCACTGAAAATTTCCCAACTTATATGAAAGATATAAAATTACAGATCCAAGAAGTGCAGCATACCCCAAACAGAATACATATGAATAGACCTATGCCAAGACACTTAATAATGAGATTATCAAATGCCAAAGATAAAGAGAGAATCCTGAAAGCAGCAAGAGAAAAGCAATCCATCATATACAAAAGAAGCTTAATAAGATTATGTGCATATTTCTCAATAGAAACCATGGAGGCAAGAAGGAAGTGGGGTGATATATTTAAGATACTGAAAGAGAAAAACCAGAAACTGAGAACCCTATATATGGCAAAACTATCCTTCAAATATGAGGGAGAGCTTAAAATATTCTCTGACAAACAATGACAGAGTTTGTGAACAAGATACATGCTCTAAAGGAAACACTAAAGGAAGCACTGCAGACAGAAAGGAAAAGACAGGAGTGAGAGGTTTGGAAAACAATTTTTGGAGACAATAGCACACCAATGTAAGTACAATGAACAAAGATGACTGTGAGTACAGTTGAAAGAGGAAGGTTGGGACCATGTGGGACACCAGAACAAAAGACAAAGGATCAAGACTGGAACTGTGTAAGTCAGAGAAACCTAGTTTGCTCAATGATTGTAATAAAAGGTTCAAATATCTTTTTACATGAGGTAGGACAAATGAATGTCAACATTGCAAGGTGTTAAAAACAGGGTGGGATTGAGGGGGAAAATACAATCAATACAAACTAGAGACTATAACTTATGGAACCATTCTATTTTGCTCCCTTTAATATAACAAAGGCAATATACCAAAGCTAAATGCATATGGGGTGTGGGGAATAGGGGAAGGGTATGGGACTCCTAGCATTGGTGATGTTCTCTGACTATTCTCTATTAGGTTAATGCTATCTTTCCTTTTGCTGCTTTCTAGCTGTCAAGTTTTCTGTTTTTATCTCTTTCTTTCTTCTCTTTTTCTTTTGTCTCATTGCCTTCTTTGACTCATCCTCCTTCTTGGTAGAAGAAACTGAGATGTCCTTATATAGATAGTGGTGATAGTGCTGAATACATAAATATGTGACTATACAGGGAACCAACAGTTGTTTACTTAGGATGGAATGTAAGTTGTGTGAACAAAGCCATCTGAAAAGAAATGGTTTTGGAGGAGGGGCAAGATGGCAGAGTGGTGGGGTGTATGTTTTATTTACTCCTCCAAGGCAGTAGGTAGCAAGCCAAGAACTGTGTGGACTGGACAATGCAGAGCAATTTGACTTTGGGCATACTTCATACAACACTCATGAACACGTCAAACTGCTGAGAATAGCGAAATCTTTAAGTTTTCACAGCCAGGGGACCCATGCCCCTCCCTGCCAGGCTCAGTCCCATGGGAGGAGGGGCCATCAGCGCTGGGAATGAGGAGGGAGAACTGCAGTTGTGGCCCTTATCAGAAACTCATTCTACTGATTCAAACTCCAATCACAGATAGACTGAAACCAGACAACGGGGAATCCAGGAGCAGCCAGCCTGGCAGAGAGGAGATGGGGATAGCAAAAACAGCAAGAAAAACCCAAAAATAAAAGCAGAGGCTTTTTGGAGTTCTGGTGAACATAGAACAAGGAAGGGCAGAGCTCAGGCAGAGTCAGGCTTATATGCAAATCCAGAAGAAAAACTGGTTTCCCTGCCCCCTGGACCATTCCTTAATGGCCCTAATTGCCTTGTCTCTTAGCATTTCAATAACCCATTAGATCTGCAAGGAGGGCCTTTCCCTTTTTTTTTTTTATCTTTTTATCTTTTTCTAAAACAGTTACTCTAAGAAGTCCAATACAGAAAGTCTCAAAGACGTGCAATTTGGGCAAGTCAAGACAAGAGCAGAACTAAGAGAGCTATGAGACACAAGACAATAAGTCCAGTGGCTGAGAAAATTCACTAAACACCACAACTTCCCAAGAAAATGGGGGCATCCCCTCACAGCCATCTTCCTGGTGGACAGGGAACACTCCTGCCTGTCACTGGCCCCACAGCCCAGAGCTGCCCCAGACAACTCAGTGTGACAGAAGTGCTTCCAATAACACACACACACACCACAAAATCGGGCATGGACTTTAGCCTTCCCTGCACCCTCAGCTGGTTGTCCCAGAGTTGGGAAGGTGGAACAGTGTGAATTAACATGCCCCATTCAATCATCCTTTCCGCAGACTGGGAGCCTCCCTACACAGCCCTGAACCCAGAACCACCCTGGGGGGACAGTGCTCACCTGTGACATAGCAGAGTCATCCCTCAACAGAGGACCTAGGGGTGCAAGGCCTGGAAGAGGGACCCAGAAGCAAGTCCCAGGGGCCATACACCAATACCGAGGACTTGTGGGTCAGTGGCAGAGACAAACTGTGGCAGGACTGAACTGAATGATTAGACTATTGCAGCAGCTTTAAATCTCCAGGAAAACCAGGGAGATTTGATTGTCAGAGCCACCCCCCACTCTTGACTGCCCAGACACACGCCCCATATACAGGGCAGGCAACACCAACTACACACACAAGCTTGGTACACCAATTGGACCCCACAAGACTCACACACACACACTCACCACAAAGACAAAGTGGGGGACTATGGGCTTGAGGGGAATAGGTGGCTCACGGATGCCAACTGCTGGTTAGAGACAGTGTACTCCATGAAGCTGTAGACCTGACAAATTAGAGGTAAGGGTTATAAAAGAACCCTATCAAGTTAAGCAAATGCCAAGAGGACAAAAACAACAGAGAATTTAAAAGAATATGAAAAAAAACAGACATATGGATAACCCAAGCCCAAGCATCCAAATCAAAAGATCGGAGGAGACACAGTACTTGGAGCAAATAATCAAAGAACTAAAGATGAACAATGAGACATGGCACAGGATATAAAGGACATGAAGAGGAGCATGGCACATCATATAAAGGACATCAAGAAGACCCTAGAACAGCATAAAGAAGAAATTGCGAGTAAATAAAAAAAAAGACATCTTATGGAAATTAAAGAAACTGTTGACCGAATTAAAAAGATTCTGGATAGTCACAGTACAAGACTAGAGGAAGTTAAACAACAAATCAGTAACCTGGAAGATGACAGAATGGAAAATGAAAGAACAAAAGAAAGAATGGGGAAAAAAAATGAAAAAAATAGAAATGGACCTCAGGGATATGATAGATAATATATAACATCCAAATATAAGACTCATTAGTGTTCCAGAAGGGGAAGAGAAGGGTAAAGGTCTAGGAAGAGTATTCAAAGAAATTGTTGAGGAAAACTTCCCAAATCTTCTAAACACCATAAATAAACAAATCAAAAATGCCCAGTGAACTCTAAATAGAATAACTCCAAATAAACCCACTCTGAGACATATTCTGATCACACTGTCAAATATGGAAGAGAAGGAGGAAGTTCTGAAAGCAGCAAGAGAAAAGCAATTCACCACATACAAAGGAAACAGCATAAGACTAAGTAGTGACTACTCAGCAGCCACCATGGAGGCAAGAAGGCAGTGGCATGACATATTTAAAATTCTGAGTGAGAAAAATTTCCAACCAAGAATACTTTATCCAGCAAAGCTCTCCTTCAAATTTGAGGGAGAGCTTAAATTTTTAACAGACAAACAAATGCTGAGAGAATTTGCTAAAAAGAGACCTACCCTAATGGAGATACCAAAGGGAGCCCTACTGACAGAGAAACAAAGATATGAGAGAGAGACATGGAGAAAGGTTCAGTACTAAAGAGATTCAGCATGGGTACATTAAAGGACATTAATAGATAGAGGGAAAAAATATACATGACAAACATAAACCAAAGGATAAAATGGCCGATTCAAGAAATGCCTTCACGGTTATAATGTTGAATGTAAATGGATTAAACTCCCCAATTAAAAGATATAGATTCGCAGAATGGATCAAAAAAATGAACCATGAATATGTTGCACACAAGAGACTCATTTTAGACACAGGGACACAAAGAAATTGAAAGTGAAGGATGGAAAAAAATATTTCGTGCAATCTACAGCCAAAGGAAAGCAGGAGCAGCAAGATTAGTCTCAGATAAAATAGACTGTAAATGCAAGGATGTTATGAGAGACAAAGAAGGCCACTACATACTAATAAAAGGGGCAATTCAACAAGAAGAAATAACAATCATAAACATTTATGCACCCAATCAAGGTGCCACAAAATACATGAGAGAAACACTGGCAAAACTAAAGGAAGCAATTGATGTTTCCACAATAATTGTGGGAGACTTCAACACATCACTCTCTCCTATAGATAGATCAACCAGAAAGAAGACCAATAAGGAAACTGAAAACCTAAGCAATCTGATAAATGAATTGGATTTAAGAGACATATATAGAACATTACATCCCAAATCACCAGGATACACATTCTTCTCTAGTGCACACAGAACTTTCTGCAGAATAGATCATATGCTGGGACATAAAACAAGCCTTAATAAATTTAAAAAAAAAAAAAATTGAAATTATTCAAAGCACATTCTCTGACCACAATGGAATACAATTAGAAGTCAATAACCATCGGAGACATAGAAAATTCACAAACACCGGAAGTTAACCAACATGCTCCTAAACAATCAACAATCAGGGGGTTAAAGAAGAAATAGCGATCGCTACCACCGCCTCCACCAGTACCAGCCGTGACGGAGCTGAGAGGAGACCACGGGCCCTACCGCCCTGCCTCTCCTCCTTCTTATCGCTGGCTGCCAACCTCCTCGGGATTTATTCCAACAATCTGTTAAAACATGGTGGATTACTATGAAGTTCTAGGCGTGCAGAGACATGCCTCACCTGAGGATATTAAAAAGGCATACCGTAAATTGGCACTGAAGTGGCACCCTGATAAAAATCCTGAGAATAAAGAAGAAGCAGAGAGAAAATTCAAACAAGTAGCTGAGGCATATGAGGTGTTATCAGATGCTAAAAAACGGGACATCTATGACAAATATGGCAAAGAAGGATTAAATGGTGGTGGTGGAGGTGGAAGTCATTTTGACAGTCCATTTGAGTTTGGCTTTACATTCCGTAATCCAGATGAGGTCTTCAGGGAATTTTTTGGTGGAAGGGACCCATTTGCTTTTGACTTCTTTGAAGACCCATTTGAGGAGTTTTTTGGAAATCGAAGAGGCCTCCATGGAGCCAGAAACAGGGGCACAGGATCTTTTTTCTCTTCCTTCAGTGGATTTCCATCTTTTGGAGGTGGATTTCCTTCTTTTGATACAGGATTTACATCATTTGGTTCTCTGGGGCATGGGGGCCTTACTTCATTTTCTTCAACATCCTTTGGTGGTAGTAGGATGGGCAACTTCACATCTATATCAACTTCTACTAAAATAGTTAATGGCAGAAAAATCACTACAAAGAGGATTACTGAGAATGGTCAAGAAAGAGTAGAAGTTGAGGAAGATGGCCAGTTAAAGTCCTTAACGATAAATGGTAAGGAGCAGCCGCTACGCTTGGATAACAAGTAATTCAACGCACGCATTTAACAGAAATGTTAAACTATAACAAGCACCATTTGAGGATTAACAGGAACATTTTTTTGAAGATTTCAAACGAACTCTACTTTCAGTATAACTGTACCTAATCTAAAGTATTTATAAACAGCTCATCGGAGCACCTATTTGTCATAGACTTTTGAGTTGATTGTTGGGACCACATTGATAGGACCATTTTTTCTTTTTGTCTTTAAAATTGTTGTAAATTTCTGTATGCACTTTGCTTTTTTTATTAAACTTAATCCAAGGTGAACCGTGATTCTTTAGTAGTGCTAGGACAAAATTGTACACTAACACCAGCATGGATCTTGCTCTTTCCATTTTGTTTGAAATGTGAGCCAAGTAGTTTCAGTCTGCTGTGAAGTTAACATTGCCAGGATGAATCTTCTACAAAAATAATTTTTTTTTTCAGTATTTAGTAGTGAAAGATATTAATACATTAATGGTGATACATTTCTGGTTTAATATAAACTAAGGATGTTTTCTAGTCCTGCATGAATGCTGGCAACTTAGTAAGTTTTGACGATTGTTTAAATATGTAATGTTAAGCTTAGGTTTATAAAAAGTAAAGCTGGTAAACTGGGTCTTTGTCATTTGCTTAAAAAAAAAGAAAATAAATGCTAATGTGTTTGGTGCATTCTTTCATGAAAAAAAAAAAAAAAGAAGAAATAGCAAGAGAAATTGCTAAATATATAGAGATGAATGAAAATGAGAACACAAGATACCAAAACCTATGGGATACAGCAAAAGCGGTACTGAGGGGGAAATTTAATATATTTAATAATAAATTTAATATTTTAATATAAACACATATATTAAAAAGGAAGAAAGAGCCAAAATCAAAGAACTAATGGATCAACTGAAGAAGCTAGAAAATGAACAGCAAACCAATCCTAAACCAAGTAGAAAAAAAGAAATAACAATGATTAAAGCAGAAATAAATGCCATAGAGAACAAAAAAAAAACAATAGGATAAATAACACCAAAAGTTTGTTCTTTGAGAAGATCAACAAGATTGACAAGCCGCTAGCTAGACTAACAAAATCAAAAAGAGAGACGACCCATATAAACAAAATAATGAATGAGAAAGTTGACATTACTGTGGCTCCTGAAGAAATTTAAAAAAAATTATAAGAGGATACAATGAACAACTGCATACCAAAAAACTGGATAATGTAGAAGAAATGTACAATTTCCTGGAAACATATGAACAACCTAGACTGACCAGAGAAGAAACAGAAGACCTCAGCCAACCAATCACAAACAAAGAGATCCAATCAGTCATTAAAAAGCTTCCCACAAATAAATGCCCAGGGCCAGATGGCGTCACAGGGGAATTCTGCCAAACTTTCCAAAAAGAACTGACACTAATCTTACCTAAACTCTTTCAAAATATCGAAGAAAATGGAACACTACCTAACTCATTTTATGAAGCTAACATCAATCTAATATCAAAACCAGGCAAAGATGCTACAAAAAAGGAAAACTACAGGCCTATCTCCCTAATGAATATAGGTGAAAAAATTCTCAACAAAATACTTGCAAATCAAATCCAAAGACACATTAAAAAGCTGGACTTCTTTTTGAGGGAGAGGATTTCTGGGAAGATGGCAAAATAAGAGGAAGAGTAGGTGGGGAAATATAGTGACATAGGTAGGTATGGAATTTAGTTACTCCTCTGGAAAAGCTAGCATATAGCCAGGGAACGACTAGGAAATATTCTAGAACAACTGTTGGGGGATATCTGTGACCAGTCACACATCATACACCAGTTGGAAATGAGTGGAACAGCTGAGATTGCAGCATAAGTACTGGAAATAAATCTCCCCAAACTGCAGAGATGGCACCCATCCCCCCCCCTCAGCATGGTAGGCTGAGCTGAAACACTTCCCTGTGGGAAAAGGAGGCAGTCTATTAGGAGGAATGAAGTGTACCTCAGCAAAGCTCCAACTGCAGTTTTGATTAACAAATTTCAGCTATAGAATACAAGCTACGAGCACAGATAAAACTTAGAGCAAGCAGGAAAGGAATCCGGAGGTTTCTCCTGGCAGAGAGAAGAAATGGCTGATGGGGAAAAAATACTTAAATAGATAAAAACAGAAGCTTTTGGAATTGGCTGAGTTCAGAATACTGAAAAATGGCTGTGTCCCAAGAAAAGGGGCATCAACTCTGGTTCTTGACTGGTAACTGGAGGGCTGGGGACTGGCCCTGAAAAGGGGATTTCTTTTTTATCCTTATTTTTCTCTGATTCTAATAGCTTATTAGAGAAAGGCTCAGGCATTTTCAATTGTCAGTGCTCACCCAGGCAAGGGTGGAGTCAAGATACTTAGACAAAGGAAAAAGTCAAATGTAGGAGATAAACATCTAAAGGGCTTATCTTCCCTAAGAGAAGGAGGAGGTGGGGCCCAGCTCAGGTGGCTGACCCTCAGAGAACTCAAATGCTAGGGTCTGGGTGGGGGGACAAAAACAGCTTAAGATTGGCTTCTGACACTCTTAGCCCTGGCAGGGACAGGATCTACTGAGATTCAAGGCTACACAACACTTTACACTGGTGGGGCGCTGCAGGCTGACAAGCACCACCTGCTGGGCAGGATAGGAAAAGCACAGCATCTAGAGGCCTCACAGGAAAATCTGATAACCTGATGAGTGTCATCCTTAGGGAAACCTGATACTGATTACACCCTTCTGAGACAAGGGCCTGAATGATCTGGGAAAATCTGGGGTAATCAAGGAAATCAGATGCCTACATAATGAACCATTATAAATCATGTAAGAAAAAATCAATATATGACCCAGTCAAAGGAAGAAACTAACACTTCAAATGAGGTACAGGAGTTGAAATAACTAAAGATCTTTGAACAAATATGCTAAATCAATTCAAAGATAAAATTAACAAGTTGAGGGAAGATATGGCAAAAGAGATGAAGGACATAAAGAAGACATTAGATGAATATAAGGAAGAACCTGAATGTTTCAAAAAAATGGCAGAATTTAAGGAAATGAAGGGCAAAAATGGGAATGAAAAACAATGGAGACATACAACAGCTTGAAGAGGCACAAGAAAGGATTCAGGAACTAGAGGACAGGACATCTGAAATACTACATGAAAAAGAACAGATAGGGAAAAGAATGGAAAAATATATGAGCAGGGTCACATGAAATGCATCAATATACTTGCCATGGGTGTCCCAAGAAAATAGAAGGGAAAAGGGGCAGAAACAATAATGGAGGAAATAATCACTGATAATTTCCCTTCTCTTATGAAAGACATAAAATTGCAGATCACAGAAGCACAGCATACCCCAAATAGAATAGATCCAAATAAACTTACTCCAAGACACTTAATCAGATTATCAAATGTCAAAGACCAAGAATTCTAAAAGCAAGAGAAAAATGATCCATCACATACAAAGGAAGCTCAATAAGACTATGTGCTTTGTTACCATGGAGGTAACAAGACAGTGGCATGAAATATTTAGGATACTGAAAGAGAAAAATTCCCATACAAGAATCCTATATCTGGAAAAACTGTCCTTCAAAAATGAGGGAGAGTTTAAAATATTTTCAGAGGATCAGACACTAAGAAAGTTGTCAACAAGTGACCTGCTCTACAAGAAATATTAAAGGGAGAACTACAGGAAGATAGGAAAAGACAGGAGAGACAGGTTTGGAGAAGAGGATATGAAGATTATCACTAAAGGCAAAAAGAGAGTGATGGAGGAAATAAAATAAAATAATATATGACATATGAATTCCAAAAGTTAAAATGGTAGACAGTAGACATTATGTTGAGTGAAATTAGCGAGAAAGAAAAGGGCAGGAACTCTATAGACTCACTAATATGAACTAACATTGATGAGCAAAATTTGAGAGTTGAGAACACAGGTCATCACGAGATAGAGGTTAAAAATCGGGAATTTGATGCTGAAAGAGTACATAAGGGTAAACAGTATTGATTGTATAAATCCAGAAAGGGATAGCATAGTACTGTGTAATGGTAGCACAATACTGTAAGTACTCTGAAAAGAGAGGAGTGTGAATACAGTTGAAAGAGGAAGGCTAGGGGCATGTATGACACCAGAAGGATAAAAGATAAAGATTGGGATTGTATAACTTAGTGAAAACTAGAGTGGTCAATGACGATTAAATTGACAAATAAAAGAATGATTTTAAACAGGAAGAACATATGAATGTCAACATTGCAAGGTGTTGAAAACTGGATGGTACAAGGGAAAAAATACAATCAATGCAAACTAGAGTCTACAGTTGATTGCAACAATGTAAGATGCTTCCATTAATTGTAAAAAAGGCAATATACCAAAGCTAAATGTCTATAAGAGGGGTTATAAGGGAATAATATGGGATTCTTGGTGGTGGTGCTGTTGTCTGACCTTTTCATTGTATTTTACTTACTTTTTATTTTTCTTCAATCTTTTATATTTTTATTCTCCATTTTTTTTCTCCTTTCCTCTTTCTTTGTGGAAGAAATGAAAATGTCCTCATATAGGTTGTAGAGATGAATGCATAAATATATGCAACTTCACTAGGAATCATTGAATAGATTGTATGGTGTGAGAATAAAACTGTTTAAAAATAAACAGAGGGATACAGGTACTGGAGAAAATGTGGAGAGAGGGATGTACCTATTCACTGTTAGTGGGAAGTAGAATGATGCAGCCCATTTGGGGGGCAGTGTGATGGTTCCTCAGGAAGCTAACTATGTGGGTGCCTTATGGTCCTGCAAACTCATTATTGGGTATATACTTGGAATAAGTGAGAGCAGAGACATGAATGGACATTGCACACTAGTGTTTTAGGGAAGCAATATTCATGATTCCCAATGGATGGAGGTGACCTAAGGGTACATCAACTGATAAATGGAATGGTGAAATGTGGTGTATACATTCAATGGAATACTGAGCAGCAGCTAGAAGAAATGAAGTTGTAAGGTATGCAACTAGATGAATAGAACTTGAGGACAGTACGTTGAGTGAAATAAGTCAGAATCAAAAAGATAAACATTATAATGCCTCATTAATATGGACTGACTACAATGTGCAAACTCTGACCATTGAATCTGAGAGCACAGGCTATCAGTGGAAGGCTTATGGTAAATGTTCCTAGATCATAAGCTCATAGAGCAGAAACATCTATCCATGAGTTGTAAAGGTTATTTCTAAATTCTGAGATGATGAGTTCTTTGTGTCTAACCTGGTCAGTCCCTGGAACTCCAGATATATGTGTGACACCTGAGACTCAAAGCCAGTGTTCAGCAGCTATGAATGTCAGCATCACCCCACACAGCAAATATTAAAGAAGCTGAAAAAGAGATCAGACTTTAGAGATATGAACAAAATGGACTAGGTTAGGACTAAGGCAAACTAGAATCAAGGGAAAAAGATGATATTGTCTGTGTTTTAAACATTAACTTCTGTGTGAGACCAAAGGAACTGATGCTTATTTGGGGGAAATCTATATTTTCTGTAGCATACTATATAATTTAACTTGTATGGTCAGTTTATTCAAACACCTTAATTACATGGAACCTTGAGTTGGGGGTGAGAGCTGGTTGCTTTGTTCAGGTTAGCATGAAGCCCTGATACATCCCAGAGTAACGTGGGCAGAGAATAAAAATGTATTTGCAAAGTCCCCTTGTGGGACTGGGGGAAAATGTGGAAATGCTAAACTTCACCACCTGGGGAATTCCTGACATTCTCACAAGCATGGGGGCTACCACTGCAGTAGGTCAAGCCCTCAATCTTGGATCTTGCCTTTATGAAGCTTGTTACTGCAAAGGAGAGGCTAAGCCTACTAATAATTGTGCCTAAGAGTCACCCCCAGAGAGCCTCTTTTGTTGCACAGATGTGACCTCTATCTCTAAGCCAACTTGGTAGGTAAATTCACTGTCCATCCCCTATGTGGGACATGACTCCCAGGGGAGTAAATCTCCCTGGCAATGTGGGACATGACTCCTTAGGATGAGCCTGGACCCAGCATCATGGGATTGAAAAAGCCTTCTTGACCAAAAGGAGGAAGAGAATTGAAACAAAATAAAATTTCAGCAGCTAAGAGATTTCAAATAGAATTGAGAGTTCATTCTTGAGGTTATTCTTATGCATTTTATGGATATCCATTTTTAGTTATTAGTGAGTGTATTAGAATAGCTAGAAGGAAATACCTGAAATTGTTGAACTGCAATCCAGTATCCTGGATTCTTGAAGATGACTGCATAATTATATAGCTTATATGGTGTGACTGTGTGATTTTGAAAACATTGTGACTCACACTCCCTTTATCCAGTGTATGGACAGATGGATAGAAAAAGGGGGACAAAAAGTAAATGAATAATAGGGGGAGAAAGGAGTATGAGATGATTTTTGTGTTCTTTCATACTTTTATTTTTATTTTTATTCTTATTTTCATTTTTATTTCTTAGAGTAATGAAAATGTTCAAAAAATTGTGGGTGATGAATGCACAAATATATGACAATACTGTGAACAACTGTACACTTTGGATGACTGTATGGTACATGAATATATCTCAATAAAATTGCATTTAAAAAATAAAAGAGAGAGGCAGAGCAAACTTCTCCCCCATGGAATAACTAGGGAAAAGGCAAAAAACAACTGGTATAGCAGTTTCAGGGTATGATTGTGGGTGATGAATGCAAAAATATATGACGATACTGTGAACAACTGATTGTACACTTTGAATAACTGTGTGGTATGTGAATATATCTCAATAAAATTGCATTTAAAAAATAAAAGAGAGAGGCAGAACAAACTTCTCCCCCATGGAATAACTAAGGAAAAGGCAAAAAAACAACTGGTACAGCAGTTTCAGGGTATGAGTGGCCAGAGAAAGTTGACTACAATATATAGGGTGACCTGGATAAAAAAAAAAAAGCAGAGAAATTACACCTGAAAGGATAGGGTGAGTTTATTCAATAGTGACTTCTTCCAGTGCTGTGAGCTACATGCAGGCCAGAGAAGGAGAGGGAGGGACTACGCATCCCATCTCAGCAACCAGCTGGGGAGATAACCCTTCTCAGTCCTGCTGCTGGAAGCTCCCGTGAGAGAACCTGGGAAACAGTGGACTTGTGTTGGACACACACAGAAACTTTGTTGCAGTGTTCAGTACCTACCCCTCAGCTCTGAGGTTGGCCACTCCTGGGGCCTGGCTTTGAGGAGGACTGGGGACCTCCCCTCAGGAGGAGAGGGGTCACAGAGCTTAGCAGAGCAGATCCAACAGTCAGCAGTTGAGAGAGACAGTCTCTATTCCATTCCCTGTATCCCTTCTCCATGGAGGTCCATGGCATGGACATGAGGAGAGGTGGGGAAAAAAGAGAGTACCACATAGAATCATGAGGAGCCCCTTCCCCACCAAAGAGGCCTGCAGGTGCACAGTGGGCAGGGACCTTGTGGGCTGACTAAAAGCACACTTCTGGGCTGGCTGAGGGCAGGAGGTGAAACTCACAGCCCCACAGCCTGAAATTGATCCATTTGGGGGCCTGGGAATCACCAAATCTACTGTGCCCTTAAGCAGATTCCCCAATGAACTGCAAAGCACCCACACCACACCACCAGGACTTGGAGTCTCCAGTGTGCATGGGGAACTGTTGCACTGATTGGATTTGATCTGGTTTGGACCTGGCCCAGGGCACAGCTGCAGTCAAGGAAAAGTAGGCTTGAGGGGAAGAAGTGGCCCAAGAGCACCATCTTCTGGTAAGATGGGAAAAGTGCATTCTGGAAAATTGCAGTTCTGCCAAATTTTATACTGATGTCCAAATAGACTTGCATCACCCAAAATAACCTTACCAAGATAAGGAAATGCTGAGAAGTCAACAGAAATTCACAACACATATGAATATCCTAGAAGATATGGCCAAGCCAAATAATCAAAATAAAAAGCCAGAGGAGACACTGAACTTGGAACAACAAATCAAAGAAGTACATACAAATCTCCAAAACAACATCCATTGCTTGGAGAAATAAAGGGCATCAAGAATACACTAGAAAAGCAAAAGGAAGAATTTTAAAGAGTGAATAGAAACATAGCAGATCTTATGGAAATGAAAGATAATTAGTTCAAATTAAAAATATACCAGAGATACACAACAGATTTGAAGAGGCAGAAGAAAGAATAAATAAACTAGAGGATAAACTATTGAATGTGAATGCACAAAAGAAAAAATGGTGAAAAATAGAAAAATTCCACATGGATCTAAGAGAAATGATGGACAACATGAAGTGCACAAATATAAGAATCATTGGTGTCCCAAGGGTGAAGAGTAAAGGTCTAACAAGAGTATTTGAGGAGATAGTTGGGGAAAAATTCCCAACACTTATAAAAGACATAAATATTCAAATCAAAGAAGCTGAACAAACTCCAAACAGAATAAATCCAAATAGATCCACTCCAAGACACATACTGTTAAGATTGTCAAATGTTGAAGAGAAGCAGAAAGTCCTGAAAGCAGCAAGAGAAAAGTGATTCACCACACAGAATGGAAACCACATAAGACTAAGTAATGACTACTCAACAGGCACCATGGAGGCAAGGCAGCAGTGGTATGACATATTTGAGATTCTGAAAGAGAAAACTGCCAGCCAAGAATTCTTTAAACCAGCAAATCTCTCCTTCAAAAGTGAGGGAGAGTCAAATTTTCATATACAAACAAATGCTAAGAAAATTTGTTAACAAAAGATCCATCCTACAAGAAATACTCAAGTTAGTTCTGTTGGCTGAGAAAACAAAAGGAAAGAGAGAGATCTTGAGAAGGGCACAGAACCTAAGAGTATTAGTAAGGGTAACTTAAAGGAAAAAGAGGGAAAAATAAATTTTACAAATAAACACAAAATGATAAGATGGTTGGTTCAAGAAATGCCTTTATGGTAATAACTTGGAATGTGAATGAATTAAACATCACAATTAAATGAGCATAATCAATTAAAAAGCATGATACATAAATATGCTGTTTACAAGACTCAACTTAGAACCAGTGACACAGAGATTATAAGTGAAAGGATGGAAAAATATTCCATGCAAGCTGAAGTGGGGATAGCCATACTGATATCAGACAAAATACTTTATATACAAAGATGTTATAAGACATGAAGCACACTACATATTAATAAAAGGGACAATTCACCAAGAAGGAATAACAATCATAAATGTTTCTGCTCCCATGTGGAATATGACTCCCGGGGAGGAATGTAGACCTGGCATCATGGGACGGAGAACATCTTCTTGACCAAAAGGGGGATGTGAAAGGAAATGAAATAAGCTTCAGTGGTAGAGAGATTCCAAAAGGAGCTGAGAGGTCACTCTGGTGGGCACTCTTACGCACACTTTAGACAACCCTTTTTAGGTTCTAAAGAATTGGGGTAGCTGGTGGTGAATACCTGAAACTATCAAACTACAACCCAGAACCCATGAATCTCGAAGAGAATTGTATAAAAATGTAGCTTATGAGGGGTGACAATGGGATTGGGAAAGCCATAAGGACCACACTTCACTTTGTCTAGTTTATGGATGCATGAGTAGACAAGTAGGGGAAGGAAACAAACAAACAAACAGACAAAGGTACCCAGTGTTCATTTTTACTTCAATTGCTCTTTTTCACTTTAATTATTATTCTTGTTACTTTTGTGTGTGTGCTAATGAAGGTGTCAGGGATTGATTTAGGTGATGAATGTACAACTATGTAATGGTACTGTGAACAATCGAATGTACGATTTGTTTTGTATGACTGCGTGGTATGTGAATATATCTCAATAAAATGAAGATTAAAAAAATAATAAAATAAAATATATATAAAAAAAAATGTTTCTTCTCCCAATCAAGGAGCTCCAAAGTACATGGGGCAAACATTGGCAAAACTGAAGTGAGCAATAGACGTTTCTACAATAGTGAGAGACTTCAATACACCATTCTGTTCTATGGACAGAACTAAACAGAGGACCAATAAGGAAATTGAGAACCTTAACGTGATAAATGAATTAGACATCAATGACATATATAGATTGTTGTACCCCAAAATACCAGGATATACATTCTTCTCTTTTTCTCATGGAATGTTTTCCAGTACAGATCATATGCTGGGGGACAAAACAAGCCTGAGTAAATTTTAAATGACTGAATTTATTCAAAGCATTTTCTCTGAGCATAAGGGAATGCAGCTGGAAATCAATAACCACCAAAGAACCAGAATTTTCACAAATATCTGGAGGTTAAATGACACATTCAAACAATCAGTGAGTCAAAGAAGAAATTATAAGAGAAATTGGTAAATATCTGGAGATGAATGAAAACGAGAACACAGCATAACAAAATATGGGATGCAAAAAAGCAGTGCTGAGAGGGAAATTTATAGCTCTAAATGCATACATTAAAAAGGAAGAAAGTGCTGTGGAGTCCAGGGTCCAGGCCTCTGCCTGACACTCTGTGAAATCCAAAAAGCACACAGCAGCCTGTGTGACCTAGGTCAGCTAATATTTAAGCTAAACTCCTTCAGGAGGGAGGGATGTGCAGGTGGTTAATTTAAGCTAGGCACCAAGCTCTCCTCTGCATAGGATGTCAGCCTGTGCCTTGCTCTTCTCCAGAATCCTTGACATGTTATCTGACACTCTAAAGACAGTTAATCTTTCCCCTATGTCACAAGACCACACTTTCGTATATCCATGTCCTCATGCTCTTTGAAATGTCTTTGTTTTGAGCCTCTATAACTGGCCTTGCTAATCTCTGCCTATTTGCAGATTGCTTTTATACTGAGCTCTGAACCTTCTACTGTCAGAGCAGTAGACTGACTCTGCTTCACTCCTGTAAGTAACTTCCTATAATAAAGTTTATGTCTCACTTCATTCCTGTTGTTTCCTTTCATCTCTGTGTGAGACTAGCCCCTGCAGGCCAGAACAATTGGTGAGCCACCAGCATGGAGACTAAACACCAGCCACTGATGACATAAACTTGGGAAAGGGAAAGGGGGAGTCCCCAGGGGGCATACTGGGGTGGCATGTGACATCTACGTGGGAAGGGGTGGCTACCCTCTTAGATGAATGGGGTCTGCCAAGAGAGTATGGAGACACGTATAACTCTGGGGCTGGACTAATAACCCTCCTGCAACAGGCCACAGGACTAATTAGGGTTTCATAAGAAAAAGGAAAGCTGCCAGGCTGCCACAGTCCGGCACTTAGTAGAAGCATTTAAGTTAGAAAGGGATATGCACTTGGCCCAAGCAGAACTGTGAGATGCTCTGGATAAAACTTTAGAAATACTGGCTTGCCAATTCACTAGAGTAAGAGGGCCTAAGCTTCCCAAAGGGCAAGTTAGGCATAGCCTAGCTTACCCTGACTGGGACCCTAAAGTGTGGGACCCTGTTGATTTCTCATCCAAAGATGATGATCACAGACTGACTAGGAAATTGAAACTGAAGAAAGTAAGCATGCTCATCCTCTGGTCCAGCAAAAGGTTAAAGCAGAGCAAATTCAACACCCTGATACCCCAACAGGGGAAGATGGCATGGCAGCTTCCACCACCCCAGCAGCAGCTCCTGATCAAAAGGTGTGCCTTCCCCCAGACATACTGTGGCAATACATCAGTATAAACTACCAGGGAGCCATCAAGAAATAACTGCAACCATCAAAGAATTAGAGAGAGTGGGTATTATAATCGCCACTCACAGTCCATTTAACAGCCCTGTCTGATGAGTGGAAAAAACCTCATAGTACCTGGTGAATGACTATTAATTATAGCGAACTTAATAAAGTCACTCCTCCTTTGTTTGCAGCTGTGCCAAATACAGCTACTTTGTTGCAGGATATAAGTACTCCATTAGGCAAATTTCACTTTTTGTTAGACCTTGCTAATGTTTTCTTTAGTATTTTTTTAGATCCTTCCAGCCAGCCTGCATTCACCTTCATGTGGGAAAGACAACAGTGGACATTTGCTGTGCTTCATAGTCCCACTATTTGCCATGGTTTAGCAGCTCAAGATTTAAAAATGTGGAAACCTCCAGCAGGGCCTGAATACTCTGTCAAATTCTTGGATGTTGTCTGGTTGGGTAAGACTAAAGCTATTCCTTCAGCTGTTGTTGATAAAATACAAAATTACCTCAAACCACATACTCCTAAACAATTAATAGCTTTTTCTTGGTTTGTTAGGTTATTGGAAACAATTTACACCCAATTTAGCACAAATTCTAAAAATTTTGTATACCCTGTCCTGACTAGAAAAGGAAAAGCATTGGAATGGGATTTTCCACAGCAGGCTGTGTTTGAAAAAGGTAAGCAAGCTATCACACAAGCTCAAACCCAATGGAGAGTGGACCCAGATGTATCTTGTGAATTTGATGTGGCCAGCACATAAACTGGCTCTGGGTGGGGACTGTGGCAAACATAATAGGCAAAATGAACTATTGGCTTTTAGTCTCAACTTCAGAAAGAAGCTGAATTGCAGTACAGTCCCTTAGAGAAGCAACTATGTTCTGCCTATAATGTCTTACTACAAGTTGAAGGACTAACCCAAAGGTATCCTGTGACACTATGGACAGCGATCCCCATATGGGGTGGGTGCATGACACCACCATGAAATACCATTGTGGAAGTGCACAGCCTAGCACTCTAACCAAGTGGAAAACTTAACCTGCTACAATGCAGTGTTTTCAACAGCAGCCCTTTAAGTGCAAAGATGTACAATATTTTAGGGCCAATTTCCTACGTGGAAGGACAGAAGTTGCCCATCCCTGCTGATCCTCCTGAGGTGGCTATATCAGCCCACCATTGACAGATGTGACAGAATACCTGATTCTGCCTAGTATACTAATGGATCAGCAACTGGGCAGCCCACCACCTGGACAGCAATAGCCATGTAGCCTAGTACTCATGCTATATGGTGGGAAACTGGGACTATGCAAAGTAGCCAGTGGGCTGAATTAAAAGCTGTGGGGATGGTCATTTTCCATGAATCAGGTGATGCACTAACCATTTGTGTTGACAATTGGACTGTGTAACAAGGCTTAATGATGTGGATGGCCACATGGAAACAGGAACAATGGACCATTGTTGGCCACCCTTTGTGTGGGAAAGAAATGTGGGAAGACATCTGGACTGCCTCCAACAATTGTAAGCATTGGACCCAGCAACTGTTTCCAGCTTTAACCAGCCTCAACTCAAGGCCCTGGGCCACTGCCCCTGCTCCCATTAAGAAGGTAACTGCATGACCCATGCAAGCCTTGTGAATAAAGATAAAAAAGAGCAGCAAAATTACAGCTGCAATAACTTGCTCTTGCCTGTGCCACAAGCACTAAAAACTGGGGAAAATGAGGTCAATCAGCCCTGGTCCTGGCCTATATAGCCATGCTGGTTAGGAATCCTAAGCCCATGGGGTGTTAGAATTACACAGAATGCCAAAAGTTATGTCTATTACCAATCTGGGACCCCACCCTTCCCTCAGGAAAATATATGGATAACTTTGAAAATACTCATTATGTCCTAACTGTAAATATGACCCCAGAGGGCTCCCTGCCACTGCAGGGAGAAAAAAAAACTATGATATTTAAAACCTGCTCATGGTACCCCCTCACCTGGAGCTCTTCTATCTACTAATAAAAACTTAGCTTCAAAATTGTTAAACCACTCAGCCATCTAGTTTAATGCCTACATGCGCCATTAATTCTTGTTAAAAACATGGCATATTACTGTTTCAAAATGCATTGACTAAAGTGTTTTAAGTATTTAGCATTAATCTGAAAGTTTGAGTTTGATGGTAATTGTATGTTGTAGAATGTGTGCTTGAAAACAGTTTCCAGTATTATTTTGGTAACAAGTATGAAAGATATAAAGGATGCATTTTTTCTTTTTTTGTTTGTTTTTTTTTTTTACTGTCTACTGCTATTCAACGTTTATTTCCATCTCCCCTGTATCACAGAGGACAAGTCTAAAATCTACTTTTCTCAGGATCCTTTGCTATGAGAACATTGAATTTGACTGACGTCTTTCCCTATCTACATGTCCTTTTTTTTTCTTTTTTAATGCAACTTTTATTGAGATATATTCACATACCATATAACCCATCCCAAGTATACAGTGGCTCACAGTATAATCACCTATTTGTGCAATCATCACCACAATCAATTTTAGAACATTTTCATTACTTCAAAAAGAAAAATAACAAATAGACATAAAAAGAAAAACCAAGGCATCCCATACCTCTTATCTCCCTCTATTGTTGACCTCTAGTATTGCTGTGGTACACACTGTTGATGAAAGAATATTAGCATATTACTTTTAACTACAATCTGTACTTTACAATAAGTTCATTTTCCCCACATAACACTCTATTATTAACATTTTGTAAAAGTGTCATACATTTGTTCTGGTTCATGGAAGAACTTATTTATATTTGTAGTGTTAATCACATACATCGTCCTCCACAACGTTTACTGTGTTAGACATTTCCATATTTTAACCTCTAGCTTTCCTTTTCACATGACTCTAACCAACCCCTTTCAACCGCATTCACAGACAAGTCAGCACTATTACTTATACCCCAATAACAGGCTACCATTACCTCTATCCATTTCCAAACGTTTAAGTTCAATCTACTTAAAAATTCTGAACTTATTAAGCAACTGCTCCCCATTCTCTAGCCTCATTCTATCTCTTGGTAACCTATATTCTAGATTTTATGACTATGAGTTTACATATTATAATTAGTTAATATTAGTGAAATCATACAGTATTTGTTTTGTGTCTGACTTATTTCACTTGGCATTATGTCCTCAAGGCTCATCCATGTTATCACATGCTTCAGGACTTCATTCCTTCTTTTTTTTTTTTTTACAAAACAAATCATACATTTGATTGTTCACAGTACCATTACATAGTTGTACATTCATCACCAAAACCAATCCCTGACACCTTCATTACCACACACACAAAAATAGCAAGAATAATAATTAAAGTGAAAAAGAGCAATTAAAGTAAAAAAGAACACTGGGTGCCTTTGTCTGTTTGTCTGTTTCCTTCCCCCATTTTTCTACTCATCCATCCATAAACTAGACAAAGGGGAGTGTGGTCCTTATGGCTTTCCCAATCCCATTGTCACCCCTCATAAGCTACATTTTTATACAATCGTCTTCAAAATTCATGGGTTCTGGGTTGTAATTTGATAGTTTCAGGTATCTACTGCCAGTTACCCCAATTCATTAGAATCTAAAAAGGTTTGTCTATATTGTGCATAAGAGCGCCCACCAGAGTGACCCCTCGGCTCATTTTGGAATCTCTCTGCCACTGAAGCTTATTTCATTTCCTTTCATTTCCCCCTTTTGGTCAAGAAGATGTTCTCCATCCCATGATGCTGGGTCTACATTCCTCCCTGGGAGTCATATTCCACGTTACTAGGGAGATTCACTCCCCTGGGTGTCTGATCCCACTTAGAGGGCAGGGAAGTGGTTTCACCACATCCGAGCAACAAAGAGGCACTCGGGAGGAGGCCCTTAGGCACAATTATAGGGTGGCCTAGCCTCTCCTTTGCAGCAACAGTCTTCCCAAGGGCAAGTCCTGTGGTAAAGGGCTCAACCCATCAAACCACCAGTCCCCTATGTCTGAGAGCACATTAGCAACCATTGAGGTGGGGCAGGCCAATACCCCTGTATTCTCCACGAGCTCCTCAAGGGGGCTCTGCATATTTTTTCCTTGTTTTTTTTTTTAAACTTTTTTTTAAATCAACTCTATAAAAAGTAAAAAAATAAAAAAACTTAAGAAAACATACAATAAAAGAACATTTCAAACAGACCATAACGAGTAAGAAAAAGACAACTAACCTAAGATATCTACTTCCAACATCTTCCTACTCTACCCCAAGAAAGTAACCTAATATACCAACATTTCTGTGAACTTGTTCCTACTATACCCATCAGAAATTAACAGACCATAGTCATTCCTGGGCATTCCTAGAATGTTAAATTTACGCACGATAGCTTATCTGTTCTTATTGGATTATCGTTCCCCCTTCCTTAATTGCTCTCTATCGCTAGTTCCCCTACATTCTACATTATAAACCATTTGTTTTACATTTTTCAAAGTTCACAATAGTGGTAGCATATAATATTTCTCTTTTTGTGCCTGGCTTATTTTGCTAAGCATTATGTCTTCAAGGTTCATCCATGTTGTCATATGTTTCATGACATCGTTCCTTCTTACTGCCACGTAGTATTCCATCATGTGTATATACCACATTTTATTTATCCACTCAGCTGTTGAAGGACATTTGGGTTGTTTCCATCTCTTGGCAATTGTGAATAATGCTGCTACGAACATTGGTGTGCAGATATCTGTTCGTGTCACTGCTTTCTGATCTTCCAGGTATATACCGAGAAGTGCAATCACTGGATCGAAGGGTAACTCTATATCTAGTTTTCTAAGGAACTGCCAGACTGACTTCCAGAGTGGCTGAACCATTATACAGTCCCACCAACAGTGAATAAGAGTTCCAATTTCTCCACATCATCTCCAGCATTTGTAGGTTCCTGTTTGTTTAATGGCAGCCATTCTAATTGGTGTGAGATGGTATCTCATTGTGGTCTTAATTTGCATCTAATAGCTAGTGAAGCTGAACATTTTTTCATGTGTTTCTAGGCCATTTGTATTTCCTCTTCAGAGAACTGTCTTTTCATATCTTTTGCCCATTTTATAATTGGGCTGTCTGTACTATTGTCATTGAGTTGTAGGATTTCTTTATATATGCAAGATATCAGTCTTTTGTCAAATACATGGTTTACAAAATTTTTTTCCCATTTTTTACCTTTTTGACAAATTCCTCTGAGATACAGAAACTTCTAAGCTTGAGGAGTTCCCATTTATCTATTTTTTCTTTTGTTGCTTGTGCTTTGGGTGTAAAGTCTAGGAAGTGGCCACCTAATAAAAGGTCTTGAAGATGTTTCCCTACATTATTTTCTAGGAGTTTTATGGTACTTTCTTTTATCTTGAGATCTTTGATCCATTTTGAGTTAATTTTTGTGTAGGGTGTGAGGTAGGGGTCCTCTTTCATTCTTTTGGATATGGATATCCAACTCTCCCAGCCCCATTTGTTGAAAAGACCATTATGACCCAGTTCAGTGACTTTGGGGGCCTTATCAAAGATCAGTCAGCCATAGATCTGGGGGTCTATCTCTGAATTCTCAATTCAATTCCATTGATCAATATGTCTATCTTTGTGCCAGTACCATGCTGTTTTGACAACTGAGGCTTTATAATAAGCTTCAAAGTCAGGGAGTGTAAGTCCTCCCACTTTGTTTTTCTTTTTTAGAGTGTCTTTAGCAATTCGAGGCATCTTCCCTTTCCAAATAAATTTGATTACTAGATTTTCCAAGTCTGTAAAATAGGTTGGAATTTTGATTGGGATTGCATTGAATCTGTAGATGAGTTTGGGTAGAATTGACATCTTAATGACATTTAACCTTCTTATCCATGAACATGGTATATTTTTCCATCTTTTAAGGTTCCCTTCTATTTCTTTTAGAAGAGTTATGTAGTTTTCTTTGTATAGGTCTTTTACATCGTTGCTTAAGTTTATTCCTAGGTACTTGATTTTTTTAATTGCTATTGAAAATGGTATCTTTTTCTTGAGTGTCTCTTCAATTTGTTCATTTCTAGCATATAGAAACATTACTGACTTATGTGCATTAATCTTGTATCCCGCTACTTTGCTAAATTTGTTTATTAGCTCTAGTAGCTGTATCATTGATTTCTCAGGGTTTTCCAGATATAAGATCATATCATCTGCAAGCAATGACAGTTTTACTTCTTCCTTTTCAATTTGGATGCCTTTTACTTCTTTGTCTTGCTGGATTGCCCTGGCTAGCACTGTGTTTTTATTAAAGGACAAAGAATTTAATTTTGTCCTAAATGACTAGTTGTTACAAAATAAGAAAGAAGGAAATGTAGGAACAAACTTAACTGATACAGAAAGTTGCAGAAAGTTTGCAGAAAAGGAAATTTATTTCTGTGGTAAAAGTTGGGTAAAATTTAATGAGTCTATCTACAAAATATTGAATATTTATCTCATAATCCTCTGTCAGAGGAGTTTAATTCTTTAACCTGGCCATGGCTTGACTTAGTAATAGGATTACTCTCTGTATGTGTTGGTCTATTTGTGCTTTGTTGCTTGCTATATTGTTGCTGTGGGTTATGGATGCAATGTCTGTCCTATGGTCAATGCAAACTGCTGTGTGAGGGTAGATTGTGGAAGCCAAGGGACCAGGCCACTCCCTGACATTCTGTGAAATCCAAAATGTACACAGAAGCCTGTGTGACCTAGGTCAGCTAATGTAAGCTAACTTCCCTAAGGAAGGAGGGATGTGCCTATGGTCAGTGTAAGCTAGGCACCAGGCTCTCCTCTACATAGGATGTCACCCTATGCCTTGGTCTTCTCCAGAGTCCTTGAGATGTTATTTGACACTCTAAAGAGAGTTAATCTTTCCCTACATCACAAGACCCCCTTTCACATATTTATGTCCCCAATGCTCTTTGGGATGTCTTTGTTTCAAGCCTCTGTAACTGGCCTTGCTAACCTATGCATAATTGCAAATTGCTTTCACACTGAGCTCTGAATCTGCCTCTATCTGAGCAGCTTGACTGAATCCCTGCTTCACTCCTCTAAATTCCCATGATAAAGTATATGTCTTACCACATTCCTAGTGTTTCCTTTCCTCTCCCTACTGGATCAGCCCCTGCAGGCCAGAACAAGAGCTAAAACTAAAGACCTAACTAAACAACTGAAGAAGCTAGAGAAAGAACAGCAAACTAACCCTAAAGCAAGTAGAAGAAAAGAAATAACAAAGATTAAAGCAGAAATAAATGATCTGGAGAACAAAAGAACAATAGAATAAATAAAACCAAAAGTTGGTTCTTTGAGAAGATCAACAAGATTGACAATACTTCACTGGACTGACAAAATAAAAAAGAGAGAAGATCCAAATAAAGAAAATCAGAAATGAGAGGGGGGTCATTACTATGGATCCTGAAGAAATATCTAAAATCATAAGAGGATACTATGAACAAATGTAAGCCAACAAACTCGAGAGTTTGGATGAAATGGACAATTTCCTGGAAAGACATGAACAAACAGACTTGAGAAGAAATAGAAGACCTCAACAAACCAATAACAAATAAAGAGAGCCGATCAGTTATCAAAAATCTACCTACTAATAAAAGCCCAGGGCCAGATATCTTCACAAGGGAATTTCACCAAAAATTCCAAAAGGAACTAAAACTATTCCTGTTCAAACCCTTTCAAAAAATTGAAGAAAAAGGAACACTTCCTAACTTATTTTATGAAACTAAACCAGGTAAAGACACTACAAAAATGAAAACTACAAGCCAATATCCTTGATGAACATAGATGCAAAAGTTCTCAACAAAATACTTGCAAATCGAATCCAATGGCACATTAAAAGAATTATACACCATAACCCCATGGGGTTCACTCCAGGCATGCAATGGTGGTCCAATGTAAGAAAATCAAACAATATAATATAACACTTTAATAAATCAAAAGGGAAAATCATTTGACCATCTCGATAGATGCTGAAAAAGCACTCGACACAATTAAGCATTCTTCTTGATGAAAGCATTTCAAAAGTTAGAAATGTCATAAAGGACACATATGAAAAATCCATAACCAGAATAGTACTCAACAGGGAGAGACTGAAAGACTTCCATGCTAATATAGGGAATGAGACAGTAATGCCCACTGTCACCACTATTATTCAACATTGTGTTAAAGTTCTAGCTAGAGCAATTAGGCATGATAAAGAAATAATGGGCTTCCAAATTGGACAGTAAGCAGTAAAACATTATTTGAAGATGATATGATCCTATATTTGGAAAATCCTGGAAAACCGATGACAAAGCTACTTGAGATAATAAGCAAATTCAGCAAAATTGCAGGATAAAAGACTACATGCAAAAATCAATAATGCTTCTATATGCCAGTAATGATCTAACTGAAGAGGCAAGCAAGAAAAAATTCCACTTACAATAGCAACTAAAGGAATCAGGTATCTAGGAATAAACATAAACAAGGTTGTAAAATACCTCTACACAGAAAATTACAAAACTTTGCTAAAAGAAATGGAAGATGATCAAAATAGGTGGAAAGATATTTCATGTTCAGGAACAGGAAGGCTAAACATCATTTAGATGTCAATTCTACCCAAATTAATCTACAATTTCAATGCAATTCCAATCAGAATTCCAACAACCTACTATGCAGAAAGGGAAAAGCTAGTTATCAAATTTATTTGGAAGGTAAAGGGGCCTTGAATTGCCAAAAACATCCTAAAAAAGAAGAATGAAGTAGGAGGACTGACATTTCCTGACTTAAAGCCTACTATAAGGCCACAGTGGTCAAAACAGCATGGTAGGCGGGGCAAGATGGCAGACTGGTGAGCTGTATGTTTTAGTTACTCCTCCAGGAAAGTAGGTAAAAAGCCAGGAACTGCGTGGACTGGACACCACAGAGCAATCTGTCTTTGGGCATACTTCATACAACACTCATGAAAACGTGGAACTGCTGAGATCAGCGAAATCTGTAAGTTTTTGCGGCCAGGGGACCCGCGCCCCTCCCTGCCAGGCTCAGTCCCGGGGGAGGAGGGGCTGTCAGCTCCAGGAAGGAGAAGGGAGAATTGCAGTGGCTGCTCTCATCGGAAACTCATTCTACTGATTCAAACTCCAACCATAGATAGACTGAGGCCAGACACCAGAGACTCTGAGAGCAGCCAGCCCAGCAGAGAGGAGACGGGCATAGAAGGAAAACAACACGAGAAGCTCCAAAGTAAAAGCAGAGGATTTTTGGAGTTCTGGTGAACACAGAAAGGGGAAGGGCGGAGATCAGGCCTTGAGGCGCATATGCAAATCCCGAAGCAAGGCTGATCTCTCTGCCCAGGGCACCTTTCCTTAATGGCCCTGGTTGCTTTGTCTATTAGCATTTCAATAACCCATTAGATCTCTGAGGAGGGCCGTTTTTTTTTTTTTTTTTTTTTTTTTTTTTTTTTTTTTTTTTTTTTTAAATCCTTTTTGCTTTTTCTAAAACAATTACTCTAAGAAGCTCAATACAGAAAGCTTCAAAGAATTGAAATTTGGGCACGTCAAGTCAAGAGCAGAACTAAGAGAGCTCTGAGACAAAAGGCAATAATCCAGTGGCTGAGAAAATTCACTAAACAACACAACTTCCCAAGAAAAGGGGGGTGTCCGCTCACAGCCACCATCCTGGTGGACAGGAAACACTCCTGCCCATCGCCAGCCCCATAGCCCAGAGCTGCCCCAGACAACCCAGTGTGACGGAAGTGCTTCAAATAACAGGCACACACCACAAAACTGGGCGTGGACATTAGCCTTCCCTGCAACCTCAGCTGAATGTCCCAGAGCTGGGAAGGGGGAGCAGTGTGAATTAACAGAGCCCCATTCAGCCATCATTTGAGCAGACTGGGAGCCTCCCAACACAGCCCAGCAGCCCAGAACTGCCCTGGGGGGACGGCACTCACCTGTGACATAGCACAGTCATCCCTCAACAGAGGACCCAGGGTGCACAGCCTGGAAGAGGGGCCCACTTGCAAGTCTCAGGAGCCATACGCCAATACCAAAGACTTGTGGGTCAGTGGCAGAGACAAACTGTGGCAGGACTGAACTGAAGGATTAGACTATTGCAGTAGCTTTAAAACTCTAGGATCATCAGGGAGATTTGATTGTTAGGGCCACCCCCCCTCCCCGACTGCCCAGAAACACGCCCCACATACAGGGCAGGCAACACCAACTACACACGCAAGCTTGGGACACCTATTGGGCCCACAAGACTCACTCCCCCACTCACCAAAAAGGCTAAGCAGGGGAGATCTGGCTTGTGGAGAACAGGTGGCTCGTGGACGCCACCTGCTGGTTAGTTAGAGAAAGTGTACTCCACGAAGCTGTAGATCTGATAAATTAGAGATAAGGACTTCAACTGGTCTACAAACCCTAAAAGAACACTATCAAGGACAGCAAATGCCACGAGGCGAAAAACAACAGAAAATTATAAAGCATATGAAAAAACCAGACGATATGGATAACCCAAGCCCAAGCACCCAAATCAAAAGACCAGAAGAGACACACCTAGAGCAGCTACTCAAAGAACTAAAGATGAACAATGAGACCCTAGTACGGGATATGAAGGAAATCAAGAAGACCCTAGAAGAGCATAAAGAAGACATTGCAAGACTAAATAAAAAAATGGATGATCTTATGGAAATTAAAGAAACTGTTGACCAAATTAAAAAGATTCTGGACACTCATAGTACAAGACTAGAGGAAGTTGAACAACGAATCAGTGACCTGGAAGATGACAGAATGGAAAATGAAAGCATAAAAGAAAGAATGGGGAAAAAAATTGAAAAACTCGAAATGGACCTCAGGGATATGATAGATAATATGAAACGTCCGAATATAAGACTCATTGGTGTCCCAGAAGGGGAAGAAAAGGGTAAAGGTCTAGGAAGAGTATTCAAAGAAATTGTTGGGGAAAACTTCCCAAATCTTCTAAACAACATAAATACACAAATCATAAATGCTCAGCGAACTCCAAATAGAATAAATCCAAAAAAAACCCACTCCGAGACATATACTGATCACACTGTCAAACATAGAAGAGAAGGAGCAAGTTCTGAAAGCAGCAAGAGAAAAGCAATTCACCACATACAAAGGAAACAGCATAAGACTAAGTAGTGACTACTCAGCAGCCACCATGGAGGCGAGAAGGCAATGGCACGATATATTTAAAATTCTGAGAGAGAGGAATTTCCAGCCAAGAATACTTTATCCAGCAAAGCTCTCCTTCAAATTTGAGGGAGAGCTTAAATTTTTCACAGACAAACAAATGCTGAGAGAATTTGCTAACAAGAGACCTGCCCTACTGGAGATACTAAAGGGAGCCCTACAGACAGAGAAACAAAGACAGGACAGAGAGACTTGGAGAAAGGTTCAGTACTAAAGAGATTCGGTATGGGTACAATAAAGGATATTAATAGAGAGAGGGAAAAATATGGCAAACATAATCCAAAGGATAAGATGGCCGATTCAAGAAATGCCTTCACGGTTTTAACGTTGAATGTAATGGATTAAACTCCCCAATTAAAAGATATAGATTCGCAGAATGGATCAAAAAAAATGAACCATCAATATGTTGCATACAAGAGACTCATCTTAGACACAGGGACACAAAGAAATTGAAAGTGAAAGGATGGAAAAAATATTTCATGCAAGCTACAGCCAAAAGAAAGCAGGTGTAGCAATATTAATCTCAGATAAAATAGACTTCAAATGCAGGGATGTTTTGAGAGACAAAGAAGGCCACTACATACTAATAAAAGGGGCAATTCAGCAAGAAGAAATAACAATCGTAAATGTCTATGCACCCAATCAAGGTGCCACAAAATACATGAGAGAAACATTGGCAAAACTAAAGGAAGCAATTGATGTTTCCACAATAATTGTGGGAGACTTCAACACATCACTCTCCCCTATAGATAGATCAACCAGACAGAAGACCAATAAGGAAATTGAAAACCTAAACAATCTGATAAATGAATTAGATTTAACAGACATCTACAGGACATTACATCCCAAATCACCAGGATACACATACTTTTCTAGTGCTCACGGAACTTTCTCCAGAATAGATCATATGCTGGGACATAAAACAAGCCTCAATAAATTTAAAAAGATTGAAATTATTCAAAGCACATTCTCTGACCACAATGGAATACAATTAGAAGTCAATAACCATCAGAGACTTAGGAAATTCACAAATACCTGGAGGTTAAACAACACACTCCTAAACAATCAGTGGGTTAAAGAAGAAATAGCAAGAGAAATTGCTAAATATATAGAGACGAATGAAAATGAGAACACAACATACCAAAACCTATGGGATGCAGCAAAAGCAGTGCTAAGGGGGAAATTTATAGCACTAAACGCATATATTAAAAAGGAAGAAAGAGCCAAAATCAAAGAACTAATGGATCAACTGAAGAAGCTAGAAAATGAACAGCAAACCAATCCTAAACCAAGTAGAAGAAAAGAAATAACAAGGATTAAAGCAGAAATAAATGACATAGAGAACAAAAAAACAATAGAAAGGATAAATATCACCAAAAGTTGGTTCTTTGAGAAGATCAACAAGATTGACAAGCCCCTAGCTAGACTGACAAAATCAAAAAGAGAGAAGACCCATATAAACAAAATAATGAATGAAAAAGGTGACATAACTGCAGATCCTGAAGAAATTAAAAAAATTATAAGAGGATATTATGAACAACTGTATGGCAACAAACTGGATAATGTAGAAGAAATGGACAATTTCCTGGAAACATATGAACAACCTAGACTGACCAGAGAAGAAATAGAAGACCTCAACCAACCCATCACAAGCAAAGAGATCCAATCAGTCATCAAAAATCTTCCCACAAATAAATGCCCAGGGCCAGATGGCTTCACAGGGGAATTCTACCAAACTTTCCAGAAAGAACTGACACCAATCTTACTCAAACTCTTTCAAAACATTGAAAAAAATGGAACACTACCTAACTCATTTTATGAAGCTAACATCAATCTAATACCAAAACCAGGCAAAGATGCTACAAAAAAGGAAAACTACCGGCCAATCTCCCTAATGAATATAGATGCAAAAATCCTCAACAAAATACTTGCAAATCGAATCCAAAGACACATTAAAAAAATCATACACCATGACCAAGTGGGGTTCATTCCAGGCATGCAAGGATGGTTCAACATCAGAAAAACAATCAATGTATTACAACACATTAAAAACTCGAAAGGGAAAAATCAATTGATCATCTCAATAGATGCTGAAAAAGCATTTGACAAAATCCAACATCCCTTTTTGATAAAAACACTTCAAAAGGTAGGAATTGAAGGAAACTTCCTCAACATGATAAAGAGCATATATGAAAAACCCACAGCCAGCATAGTACTCAATGGTGAGAGACTGAAAGCCTTCCCTCTAAGATCAGGAACAAGACAAGGATGCCCGCTGTCACCACTGTTATTCAACATTGTGCTGGAAGTGCTAGCCAGGGCAATCCGGCAAGACAAAGAAATAAAAGGCATCCAAATTGGAAAAGAAGAAGTAAAACTGTCATTGTTTGCAGATGATATGATCTTATATCTAGAAAACCCTGAGAAATCAACGATACACCTACTAGAGCTAATAAACAAATTTAGCAAAGTAGCGGGATACAAGATTAATGCACATAAGTCAGTAATGTTTCTATATGCTAGAAATGAACAAACTGAAGAGACACTCAAGAAAAAGATACCATTTTCAATAGCAACTAAAAAAATCAAGTACCTAGGAATCAACTTAACCAAAGATGTAAAAGACCTATACAAAGAAAACTACATAACTCTACTAAAAGAAATAGAAGGGGACCTTAAAAGATGGAAAAATATTCCATGTTCATGGATAGGAAGGCTAAATGTCATTAAGATGTCAATTCTACCCAAACTCATCTACAGATTCAATGCAATCCCAATCAAAATTCCAACAACCTACTTTGCAGACTTGGAAAAGCTAGTTATCAAATTTATTTGGAAAGGGAAGATGCCTCGAATTGCTAAAGACACTCTAAAAAAGAAAAACGAAGTGGGAGGACTTACACTCCCTGACTTTGAAGCTTATTATAAAGCCACAGTTGCCAAGACAGCATGGTACTGGCACAAAGATAGACATATAGATCAATGGAATCGAATTGAGAATTCAGAGATAGACCCTCAGATCTATGGCCGACTGATCTTTGATAAGGCCCCCAAAGTCACCGAACTGAGCCATAATGGTCTTTTCAACAAATGGGGCTGGGAGAGTTGGATATCCATATCCAAAAGAATGAAAGAGGACCCCTACCTCACCCCCTACACAAAAATTAACTCAAAATGGACCAAAGATCTCAATATAAAGAAAGTACCATAAAACTCCTAGAAGATAATGTAGGAAAACATCTTCAAGACCTTGTATTAGGAGGCCACTTCCTAGACTTTACACCCAAAGCACAAGCAACAAAAGAGAAAATAGATAAATGGGAACTCCTCAAGCTTAGAAGTTTCTGCACCTCAAAGGAATTTCTCAAAAAGGTAAAGAGGCAGCCAACTCAATGGGAAAAAATTTTTGGAAACCATGTATCTGACAAAAGACTGATATCTTGCATATACAAAGAAATCCTACAACTCAATGACAATAGTACAGACAGCCCAATTATAAAATGGGCAAAAGATATGAAAAGACAGTTCTCTGAAGAGGAAATACAAATGACCAAGAAACACATGAAAAAATGTTCAGCTTCACTAGCTATTAGAGAGATGCAAATTAAGACCACAATGAGATACCATCTAACACCGGTTAGAATGGCTGCCATTAAACAAACAGGAAACTACAAATGCTGGAGGGGATGTGGAGAAATTGGAACTCTTATTCATTGTTGGTGGGACTGTATAATGGTTCAGCCACTCTGGAAGTCAGTCTGGCAGTTCCTTAGAAAACTAGATATAGAGCTACCATTCGATCCAGCGATTGCACTCCTCGGTATATACCCGGAAGATCGGAAAGCAGTGACACGAACAGATATCTGCACGCCAATGTTCATAGCAGCATTATTCACAATTGCCAAGAGATGGAAACAACCCAAATGTCCTTCAACAGATGAGTGGATAAATAAAATGTGGTATATACACACGATGGAATACTACGTGGCAGTAAGAAGGAACGATCTGGTGAAACATATGACAACATGGATGAACCTTGAAGACATAATGCTGAGCGAAATAAGCCAGGCACAAAAGAGAAATATTATATGCTACCACTAATGTGAACTTTGAAAAATGTAAAACAAATGGTTTATAATGTAGAATGTAGGGGAACTAGCAGTAGAGAGCAATTAAGGAAGGGGGAACAATAATCCAGGAAGAACAGATAAGCTATTTAACGTTCTGGGGATGCCCAGAAATGACTATGGTCTGTTAATTTCTGATGGTTGTAGTAGGAACAAGTTCACTGAAATGTTGCTATATTATGTAACTTTCTTGGGGTAAAGTAGGAACATGTTGGAAGTTAAGCAGTTATCTTAGGTTAGTTGTCTTTTTCTTACTCCCTTGCTATGGTCTCTTTGAAATGCTCTTTTATTGTATGTTTGTTTTCTTTTTAACTTTTTTTTTCATACAGGTGATTTGAAAAAAGAAGGGAAAGTTAAAAAAAAAAAAAAGAAAAAAGACAAACAAGGGAAAAAAAAAAAAAAAAAAAGATGTAGTGCCCCCTTGAGGAGCCTGTGGAGAATGCAGGGGTATTCGCCTACCCCATCTCCATGGTTGCTAACATGACCACAGACATAGGGGACTGGTGGTTTGATGGGTTGAGCCCTCTACCATAAGTTTTACCCTTGGGAAGACGGTTGCTGCAAAGGAGAGGCTAGGCCTCCCTGTATTTGTGCCTAAGAGTCTCCTCCTGAATGCCTCTTTGTTGCTCAGATGTGGCCCTCTCTCTCTGGCTAAGCCAACTTGAAAGGTGAAATCACTGCCCTCCCCCCCTACGTGGGATCAGACACCCAGGGAAGTGAATCTCCCTGGCAACGTGGAATATGACTCCCAGGGAGGAATGTAGACCCGGCATCGTGGGACGGAGAACATCTTCTTGACCAAAAGGGGGATGTGAAAGGAAATGAAATAAGCTTCAGTGGCAGAGAGATTCCAAAAGGAGCCGAGAGGTCACTCTGGTGGGCACTCTTATGCACACTTTAGACAACCCTTTTTAGGTTCTAAAGAATTGGGGTAGCTGGTGGTGGATACCTGAAACTATCAAACTACAACCCAGAACCCATGAATCTCGAAGACAGTTGTATAAAAATGTAGCTTATGAGGGGTGACAATGGGATTGGGAAAGCCATAAGGACCAAACACCACTTTGTCTAGTTTATGGATGGATGTGTAGAAAAGTAGGGGAAGGAAACAAACAGACAAAGGTACCCAGTGTTCTTTTTTACTTCAATTGCTCTTTTTCACTCTAATTATTATTCTTGTTATTTTTGTGTGTGTGCTAATGAAGGTGTCAGGGATTGATTTAGGTGATGAATGTACAACTATGTAACGGTACTGTAAACAATCGAAAGTACAATTTGTTTTGTATGACTGCGTGGTATGTGAATCTATCTCAATAAAATGATGATTTAAAAAAAAAAAACAAACAAAAAAAAAAAACAGCATGGTATTGGCACAAAGATAGATATATTGACCAATGGAATTGAATTGAGAAATTGGAAATAGAACTCCAGATCTATGGTCAATTCATTTTTAACAAGGCCCCCAAATCCACTGAACGGGGATGGAATAGTCTATTTGACAAATGGGGCTGGGAGAACTGGATATCCATACCCAAAAGAATGAAAGAGGAGCCCAAACTCACACCCTATACAAAAATGAACTCAAACTGGATCAAAGACCAAAATATAAGAGCCAGTCCGATGAACCTCCTAGAAGAAAATATAGGGAAACAACTTTAAGACCTAGTGATAGGAGGTAGCTTCTTAGACCTTACACCCAAAGCACAAACAATGAAAGAAAAAGATACATGGGAACTCAAGAGGTGAAGAGGCAGCCAACTCAAAAGGGGAAAATATTTGGAAACCAAATATCTGATAAGGGTTTGACATCCAGCATACATAAAGAAATCCTACAATTCAACAAAAGTACAAACAACCCAATTATAAAATGGACAAAAAACACAAAAGACATTTTTCTGAAAAGGAAATACAAGTGACCCAAAACCACATGAAAAAAATGTTCATCTTCATTAGCTATTAGAGAAATGCAAATCAAAATCACAATGAGATATCATCTCAGACCCATTAGAATGGCTGCCATTAAACAAACAGGAAATTACAAATGCTGATGGGAATGTATAATGGTACAGCTACTGTGGAAGAGTTTGGCAGTTCCTCAGAAAACTAAATATTGAGTTGCCCTATGACCTGGCAATTCCACTACTCAAGAGTATGCCTAGAAGATCTGAAAGCAATGACACAAACAGATATTTGCACACTGATGTTCATAGTGGCATTATTTACAATTTCATAAAGATGGAAAGCATCCAAGTGTCCTTCAACAGACAAGTGGATAAACAAAATGTGGTATATACATACAACGGAATATTATGTAGCAGTTAGAAGGAATAAGGTCCTGAAACATGTGACAACATGGATAAACCTTGAGGATATAACACTGAGTGAAATAAGTCAGACACAAAAGGAGACATGTTGTATATCACTAATATGAATGCCCTGGATAATGAGAAATCAGAGTCTTAAAGTGTAGAATATAGGGGGCTTGGAGATAGAAGCCAGAGAAGGTGGAGTGATTACATAATATGTAAAGACTTGTTAATGAGATTGAAAATAAAGGTATGGGAATGGACAGTGGTGATGATAGTTCATTAACGTGATAAGTAGAAGTGCCATATTGAAGTCTAACATGACACAAAGGGGTGGTTTAAAGTCATGTATCTCACAGATTAGCATTACAAATATAAATAAGTTCTTACATGATCTACTTCAAAGGTATGATATGTGTACAAAGAGTTAACAGCAGAGTGGTATATGGGAAAAACTACCTATTGCTTACTATGGATTATATTTAATAGGAATACCTTATTAGTACCACACTTATACCAGGGGTAAATAATTGGGGGGGGAGAACAAGAGTTATGGGGTGTTTTAGATTATAATTATTGTCTAAAATTGAGAGTGATGATTATACAACTAAGTGAGGATAATGTGTCATTGATTGTTTATTTTGGATAGAATATATGCTATGTGAAATTAGGGACCCCCTACTTAGTAAGTCAAGTCCTCAATCTTGAGGCTTGCTCTTATGAAACTTACTGCTGTAAAGGGGAGGTTAAGCCTAGCTATAATTATGCCTAAGAGTCACTTCCAAAGAACCTGTTTTGTTGCTCAGATGGGGTCTCCCTCTCTAAGACCAACTCTGCAAATAAATTCATTACCCACCTCCCTATGTGGGACATGACTCCCAGGGGTGTGAGTTTCCCTAGCAATGTGGGACATGACTCCCAGGAATGAGCCTGGCCCTGTAATTATGGGATTGAGAATGCTTTCTTAACCAAAAGGTAGAAAAGAAAGATAACAAAATCAGTTTCAGTGGCTAAGAGATTTCAAATAGAGTCAAGAGGCTATCATGGAGGTTAGTCTAATACAAACTTCAGCTAGATATTCCAAATGGGCACAGTATGCCAAGCCCAAAACAACAGTATTCCTAAAAATCCTAAAGAATACTCAGGTCTCTATCTGAGACTCTACGTTTCACTCACTAATTTTATTTTTCAGAAATTTAACATCTCCAGATTGTTCCTATGCCAGACAACTCCCCAAACCCAAAGGCATCAGTCTCTTCATGAACATCAACCAGATGTTGATCAACCACTTCCTCATAATATTGACACCACTATTCAATATGAACAATATAGAGTGGTCATTGCCTAGATATCCCAGAAGATTGAGACAGTGATCAAATGATAGGGAGGAGCAGCAACAGACAAGACAGGATTTAACAAAGGATTATGACTACTGAATCATTATAGAGATGTTTTTGTAGTGTCTAGTGTATTAGAATAAGAAGGAGATAACTGAAATTGTGGAACTGCAACCCATACCATTCTTCTAAATTTGCTCTATAACTGATAGTTAAGTTATCACATTTCTGTATATGCTATATTTCACAATAAAAATGTTTAAATAAAAAAAAGTGAGGGAGTGCTAAAAATTTTCACAGATAAACAAATGCTGAGAGGATTTGCTAACTGGAGACTTAACCTGCAAGGAATACTAAAGCGAGTTCTGTTGGTTGAAAAAAAAAGACAGGAGAGAGAGGTCTGGAGGAGGGTACAGAACTAAAGATTATTAGTGTGGATAAGATAAATGATAAAAAAGAAGGGCAGAGAAAAATAGACCTGACAAATAAAAACCAAAGGATAAGATGGTTGGTTCAAGAACTGCCTTTACATTAATATCTTTGAATGTCGAAGTCTAAAGGATTAAACCCCAATGAAAAGACACTGGCAGAATGGATAAAAATAATATGATCCATTCATATGCTGTTTAAAAGAGACTCACCTTAGACCCAAAAATACAAATAGATTGAAAGTGAAAGGATGGGAAAAGATATTCCATGCCAAGTAGTAATCAAAAGAAAGCCAGGGTAGCTATACTAATATCAGACAAAATAGACTTTAAAGGCAAAGATATCATGAAAGACAAGAAAGAACACTATATATTAATAAAAGGGAAAATTCACCAAGAAGAAATAGCAATCATAAATGCTTATGCACCCAATCAAGGAGCTCCAAAGTACATGAGGCAAACACTGGCAAAACCAAAGGGAGCAATACATATTTCTACAATAATAGTGGGAGACCTCAATACACCACTCTCTTCAACAGATATAACAACTACACAGAGGATCAATAAGGAAACAGAGAACTTAAATATATGATAAATGAATTAGACCTAACAGACATATATAGATTGTTGTACCCCCAAACACCAGGATATACATTCTTCTCAAGTGCTCATGGAACATTTTCTAGGATAGATCATATGCTGGGGCAAAAAGAGGTCTTAATAATTTTTAAAAGATTAAAATTATTCAAAGCACTTTCTTTAACCTTAATAGAATGAAGATGGAAATCAATAACAAATGGTGAACCAGTACTTTCAAAAATAGAGACAACACACTCTTAAACAATCAGTAGGTCAAAGAAGAAATTGCAAGAGAACTCAGTAAATATCTTGAGATGAATGAAAACAAGAATACAGCATCAAAACCTATGGCATGCAGCAAAGGCAGTGCTGAGAGGAAAATATATAGCTCTAAATGTTGACATTAAAAAGGGAGAAAGGGCTAAAACAAAAGAGCTCACTGAAAAACTGAAGAAACTAGAGAAACAGCAGCAAACTAACCTTAAAGCAAGTAGGAGAAAAGAACTAACAAAGATGAAAGCAGAAAAAAATGAATTAAAGAACAAAAAATCAAAGTATAGAATCAATAAATCAAAAGCTGCTTCTTTGAGAAGATCAACAAGATCAACAAACACTTAGCTAGACCAATAAAGTCAAAAGAGAGAAGATGCAAATAAATAAAATCAGAAATGAAAGGGGTGTTATTACCATGGACCTAGAATAAATTTAAAAAAAAGAGGATACTATGAACAACTGTATGCCAACAAACTACAGAATGTAGATGAAATGGACAATTTCTTGAAATGGGCAATTGCTTGAAAAGAAACAGAAGACCTCAACAAACCAATTACAAGTAAAAAGACTAAACCATCCATCAAAAACATCTCTACATAGAAAAGCCCAGGGCAAAATATTTTCACAGGGGAATTTTACAAAACATTCCAAGAATTAACAGCATTCCTACTCAAACTCTTCCAAAAAATGGAAGAAAATGGAACACTACCTAACTCATTCTATGAAGCTAATATCACTCTAATACCAAAACCTGATAAAGATATCACAAGAAAGGAAAACTACAAGCAAATCTACCTAATGAATATAGATGCAAAAATTCTCAACAAAATACTTGCAAACTGAATACAACAGCACATTAAAAGAATTATACACAATGAACAAGTGGGGTTTATAGCAGGCATTTAAGGGTGGTTCAACATGAGAAAATCAATTAATGTAATACAAAACATTAATAAATTGAAAGGCTAAAATCACATCATCCCAAATCACATCATAAAAATTGATAAAATTCAGCATCCTTTTTGATAAAAACACTTCAAAAGTAAGAATTGAAGGAAACTTCCTCAATATGAAAAAGGGTTGGATTCTTGTGTCAAATTGGCCAGGTGATGCTGCCCATCTCTCTGGTCAAGCAAACACTGGCATAACCGTTATTGCAAAGACATTTCATGGCTAGTTAATAAACCAGAAGACTAGTTTATTAAATCATCAATTGATTGCATCTGTGGCTGATAACATCTACAATGTTATCATTGTCTTCTTCAATGAGAGAATACAATCAGTTGGATTTAATCCAATCACTTGAAGACTTTTACGGGAGAAGAGAGAACATTTACTTCTTCTTCAGCTAGCCAGCCTCTCCTGGGGAGTTCAATGAAGACCTTCATGGGAACTGACAGCTCGTGACCTAACCTACAGAATTTGGACTCATGCATCCCCATAGTTGCATGAGACACTTTTATACATCTCATATTTACAGAAATTTCCTGTTGGTTCTGTTTCCCAAGAGAACCGTGACAAATACAGCTTGGTACCAGGAGTGGTTCTTGATAAACAGAACCTTAAAATGGGCTTTTACAATTAGTTTTCTACTCTGATTAGAATCAAATCACTAATGACTCTATTTCCAAGAATCAAGATAGCAATGACAGTATGTAGCATGAATTGGCAATATAGAATCACAAAATATCGCCATTTGTTTCTCTGAATCATTCTCATGTACCAGGTAAGGCTCTGAGTGACAGTGTTGACACATTAACAGAGTTTTGTGGAGTTAAGAGGTATAATAATATTGTTCTTAGATATGCTGGATACAGTTGTAAGAGAAAGGGATGAGCTGAAGGCTTCAAATTTGCAACTTAAATGCTATATGAAAGATGTAAAGGACTCTGTGCGTGCCATGAAAGAAAATTTTATTTCCTGTGGCCACAGACTTGAGATGTCTGAAAACCAAACCGAGAGTCAAATTGTGCAAGTAGCAAATTTAAACCTAAACTAAAATCTCAAAATTGCAGGGTGTCTGCTGTTAAAGAAAAGGCATTCATTGGAAAAAAAATGGGATCCTGAAAATTGGGATGGGGATATATGGGTTGATAATGGTAGTGGGGGCACTGAAACCCATGATTCTGCTGAGCCTATGCTACATATACCAGTAATGGACTTCTGTGATAAAACAGCTCACTTACCTCTAGTCTATCTTGAGGAGACAGCTACCCAATGTCCAGCATGCTTTTATGAAACAGCTCCCTGACCTCCAGTCTGCACTGAGGAGGCTGCCATTCAACCTCGATCAAAAGAGATTAACCCTTCATTGCCTGATAAGCCTAGAATCATCTCCCCAGAGGAAAAAACCCTCACTCCTCTGTCTGGAGAGATAAATCCTGTCTTACCAGATGAAACTATAATGGAATGCCCTAAGGTAATTGGCTTGAAGAATACTTCTAATTCTTTTCATGACCCACCTCTACAACTTCTCTTTTCTTCAAGACTTATAACTAAAGTACCAGCAGGCTGCAAACAGTGAGGTACAAAGTGTGACCAACAAGGAAGTATGCTATACTCCAAAAGAAGTGCATGAGTTTTGCAATTTATATAGACAGAAATCAAGGGAATATGTATGGGAATGGTTCAAGCTGAATTTATTGATATGAGCCAATAAAGCAGAGATTCTGCATTCAATGTTGTAGCTCAAAGTGTTAGAGGGTGTTAAGTTTCTTTGGGTGGTTGACTGTAACATGAATTAAAAAGTGGGCAACATTACCTGAGGTCAAAGTGCCAGAACTGCCCTGCTATAATGTAGAGGAGGGGATCCAGAGGCTTAGAAAGATTGGAATGTTAGAGTGGATTTATCATGGAAGACCTGCTAACAGAACCCAGAAATTTCCAAGGACAAACCTTTTGACAAGGACTCTGAGGAATAAATTTGTGAGCCTAGCTCCATCATCCCTGAAAAGCTCTGTAGTCACCCTTCTTTATAGGTCAGATATTACTGTGCGAACTGCCATCTCTGAGCTGGAATCATTAAACACAATGGGTATAATTGGATCTCAAGTTGACAGAAGCCACATGGCAGCAGTCAATTGCCAAAGACAAGGTGGGTATGGCTACCATAATGGACAGTGTGATCAAATGAGCAGTATGATCAAATGAGTTTCTGACCTACCAAAACTTATGGCACTGGCTACTAGACCATGGGGTACCTAGAAGTAAAATAGATGGGCAGTCTACTAAATTCTTGTATAAGCTGTATAAGCAGAAGAATTCTAGGTCAAGTAAACAAAAGTCTAACTTCAATTACAAAAAGAGAGAGTCACAGACCCTTAATCAATTGCCAGACTTGAGACAGACCCAGAGCCCCTTGAGTGAGGGGAAAGCCAGGTATTCTTGGGGAAGGACACTGTTACACTGCCAAAAATCTGTACTGTTAATCTTCCTCCCAGCCATCCACAAGGGAACCTACAGGCATTTACCACGGTAACTGTGCATTAGGGAAAAGGAAATGATCAGATATTTTGGAGATTAGACACTGTTCAGAAGTGATATTAATTCCACGAGACCCAAAATTTCACTCGGGTCCACCAGTCCAAGAAGGGCCTTATGGAGGTCAGGTAACTGATGGAGTTTTACCTCAGGTCCATCTCACAGTGGGTCCAATGTGCCCCCAGACCCATTCTGAGATTATTCCCCAGTTCCAGAATGCATAATTAGAATAGACATTCTCAGCAACTGGCAGAATCCCCACATTGGATACCTGACTCATGGAGTGAGGGGAATTATGGTATGATAGGCCAGGCAGAAGCCACTAGAACTGCCCTTGCATAGCAAAATAGAAAATCAGAAGCAATACAGGTTTCCTTGAGGGATTGCAGAAATTAATGCCACTCTTAAGGACTCAAAGCATGCAGGGGCAGTGATTTGGACCACATCCCCATTCTCCTATTTGGCCTGTGTGAAAACAGATGGGCCTTGGAGGATGTTCTCATTTGCTACTGCTGCCATTTTGGAAAACACCAGAAATGGACTGTGTGCTGGTTTGAATGTATTATGTCCCCCAAAATGCCATTATCTTTGATGTAAACTTGTGTGGGCAGATGTATTAGTGTTGATTAGATTGTAATTCTTGAGTGTTTCCATGGAGATGTGACCTACCCAAATGTGGGTGATGACTCTAGATAGTTTCCATGGAGGTGTGGCCCTGCCCATTCAGCATGGGCCTTGATTAGTTTACTGGAGCACTATATAAGCTCAGAAAGAAGGAGCGAGCTTGCTACAGCCAAGAGGGGCACTTTGAAGAATGCACAGGAGCTGAGAGAGGAACTGCAGTTTACAGAGACATTTTGGAGATGACGTTTGAAAGCAGACTTTTGCTCCAGAGAAGCTAAGAGAGGACAAATGCCTCAAGAAAAATGGAGAGTGACATTTTGGAGAGAAGCTGAAGCCTAGAGAGAAACGTCCTGGGAGAAAGCCATTTTGAAACCAGAACTCTGGAGCAGATGCAAGCCACATGCCTTCCCAGCTAACAGAGGTTTTCTGGATGCCATTGGCCATCCTCCATTGAAGGTACCCAATTGTTGAAAGTACCTTGGATACTTTAGGGCCTTAAGACTGTAACTGTATAACCAAATAAACCCCCTTTTGTAAAAGCCAATCCATCTCCAGTGTTTTGCATTCCAGCAGCAATAGCAAACTAGAAAAGACTGGCTTTTATAAAGGGGGTGTATTTGGTTACAAAGTTATAGTCTTAAGGTCATGAAAATGTCCAAATTATGGCTTCAACACAAGTATACCTTCACTAAAGAAAGGCCATTGGAGTCCAGAAAACCTCTGTTAGCTTGGAAAACACGTGGCTGGCATCCACTTGTGCCTAGGTTGTGTTTCAAAATGGCATTCTCCAAAATGTCAGTGTCAACTTTCAACGGCCATCTCCAAAATGCCTCTCTTGGCTGTAGCTAGAGTCTGGGCCTGTGTGGCTCTTTTTAAAGTACTCCAATAATTAAATCAAGACCCACCCTTAACAGGTAGAGTCCACCTCTCCATGGAAATTATCCAATCAAACATTTCACTCAAGTTGATCAAGTCACATCTCCATGGAAACACTCAAAGGATTCCAACCTAATCAACACTAATACATCTGCCCCAAGATTTAATTAAAGAACATGGCATTTGGGGGGACATAATATATCCAAACTGGCATAGAGGATGATATGGGATTACTGTAAACTTAACCAGGTGGTGACACCAATTGCAGCTGTTCTTCCCAATGTGGTATCATTGCTTAAGCAAATAAACACATCCCCTGGTAATTGGTAGGCAGCTATTGACCTGGAAAATGCTTTTTTCTCAATAGCTGTTATTAAAGACACCAGAAACAGTTTCTTTTCAGCTGGCAAGGCCAGCAGTGTACCTGTCCTGTCCTACTTTAGAAGTATATCAAATTGCCAGCCCTATATTCTAATCTTGATCATTTCTCTGTTCCACATCACACTGGATATTGATGATATCATATTGACTGGACTTAGTGAACAAGTAGCAACTACTCTAGACTTATTGGTAAGGCATTTGCATGTCACAGGACGGGAGATAAATCCAACAAAAATACAGGGACTTTAAACTTCACTAAACTTTCTAGGTGTCCACTAGTGTGGGGCATGTCAAGATACCCCTTCTAAGGTGAAGGATAAGCTGCTGTATCTGGCATATCCTATGACCAAAAAAGAGGCACAATGCCTAGTTGACCTCTTTGGATTTTGGAGATGACATATTCTTCATTTGGGTGAGCTACTCTGGCCCATTTACTGAGTGACCAGAAAAACTACTTTTGAGTGGGGACCGGAACAAGAGGAGGCTCTGCAACAGGTCCAGGTTGCTATGCAAGCTGCCATATCACTTGAATTATATGAACTATCTGATCCAATGGTGCTGGGAGTGTCAGTGGAAAATATAGATGCTGTCTGAAGCCTTGGGCAGGCTACTACAGGAGAATCACAACACAGGCCCTTAGGATTTTGGAGTAAAGCCTTACCATATGCTGAATATAAGTATTTTCTTTTTGAGAAACAGCTTTTGGCCTGATACTGGGCCTTAGTAGAAACAGAATGCTTAACCATGGGCCACCAAGTTACCATGAGATATGAGTTGCCTATCATGAGCTGGGTGTTGTCTGACCTACCAAGCCATAAAGTTGGGCATGCACAGCAGCACGCCATCATAACATGGAAATCATATATACGAGATAGGGTTCAAGTTGGTCCTGAAGGCACAAGTAAGTTACATGAGGAAGTGGCCCAAACACCCATGGCCCCCACTCCTGCCACATTACCTTCTCATTCTCAGCCCACAGCTATGGCTTCTTGTAGGTTCCTTACATTCAGTTGACTGATGAAGAGAAAAGCCATGCCTGGTTTACAGATGGTTCTGCATGATATGCAGAGATCACCCAAAAGTGAACATCTGCAGCACTGCAGCTCCTTTCTGGGATGTCCCTGAAGGAGAGTGGTGAGGGGAAATCCTCCCAGTGGGCAGAATTTTGAGCAGTGCACCTGTTTCTTCATTTTGCTTAGAAGGAGAATGGGTCAGAGATGCCTTTGTATGTTGATTCATGGCTGTTGCTGATAGTTTGGCTGGATGGTCAGGGACTTGAAAGGAACATGATTGGAAAACTAGGGAAGAGACAGTGGATGGACCATTGTGAGTGGGCAAAAATCATGAAGATATTTGTGTCCCATGTGAATGCTCACCAGAGGATGACTTCAGCAGAGAAAGGTTTTAATAATCAAGTGGATAAGATGATCCATTCTGTATATACCATTCAGCCTCTTTCTGCAGCCACTTCTGTCATTGCCCAATTGGCTCATGAACTGTGGTCATGGTAGTAGGGATGGAGGTTATGCATGGGCTCAGCAAGATGGACTTCCACTCACCAAGGTCTACCTGGCTACAGCCACTGCTGAGTACCCAATCTGCCAGTAGTGGAGAATCACACTCAGCCCCTGATATAGCACCATTCCCCAAGGTTGACTACATTGGACTACTTCCATCATAGAAGGGGCAGTGATTCATTCTGAGTGGAATAGACACATACTCCTGATATGGGTTTGCCTAACCTGCATGCAATTCCTCCACCAAAACTACCATCCAGGGGCTTATGGAATGCTTTCTCCACTGTGCCAGTTTGGATGTATTATGTCCCTGAAAACACTATTATCTTTGAAGCAGTCTTGTGTGGGCAGATGTATTAATGTTGATTAGTTTGTTATTCTTTGAGTTTTTTCATGGAGATGTGACCCACCCAACTGTAGGTGATAACTCTGATAATTTCCATGGAGGTGTGGCCCTGCCCATTCAGCATGGGCCTTGACTAGTTTACTAGAGCACTATATAACATCAGACAGAAGGAGCAAGCTTGCTACAGCCAAGAGGGACACTCTAAAGAATGCCCAGGAGCTGAGAGAGTAGCTGCAGATGAGACAGTTTGAAGATGGCCATTGAAAGCAGACTCTTGCTCCAGAGAAGCTAAGAGAGGACAAATGTCCCATGAGCAACTGAGAGTGACATTTTGAAGAGGTGCTGTGGCCTAGAGAGGAACATCCTGGGAAAAAACCATTTTGAAACCAGAACTGGGAGCAGATGCAAGCCACATGCCCTCCCAGCTAACAGAGGTTTTCTGGACACCATTGGCCATCCTCAAGTGAAGGTACCCAACTGCTGATGCATTACCTTGGACACTTTATGGCCTTAAGACTGTAACTGTAACCAAATAAACACCCTTTATAAAAGCCAATCCATTTCTGGTGTTTTGCATTCCGGCAGCCTTAGCAAACTAGAACATCCACCATCATGGTATTCCACACAGCATTCCTTCTGATCAAGGATCTCACTTCACAATAAATGAAGTGTGGAATTGGCACAGTCTCATGGAGTTCTCTGGTCTTACCATGTTCCCCATCATCCAGAGGCAGCTGGGTTGATTAAACTGAGGAATGACCATTTGAATACTCAATTATGGTGTCAACTATGTGGCAATATCTTGCAGGGCAGGAGCAGTGTTCTCCAGGAAGCTGTGTCTGCTCTGAATCAGCTCCACTCTATGGTGCTATTTCTCCCATAGCCAGGAATCAAGGGGTAGAGATGGGAGTGGAACCACTCACTATCACCACTAATGACCCATTAGGAAAATTTCTCTTCCTGTCCCTGCAACCTTAAGCTCTGCTGGTATATAAGTCTTATTTCCAAAAGGAAGAGTGGTCCCACTAGGAGACACAACAATGATGCTACTGAACTGGAAGTTAAGACTGACACCTGACCACTTTGGCTTCTCTTGCCTTTGAATCAACAGGCAAGGAAGGGGATTACTGTTCTGGCTGGGGTGATTGATCCTATCAAAGGGAAATAGCACTGAAACTACATAATGGAGATGAAGAGTTTTCCTGGAATACAGGAGATCCCCTAGGGTGTCTCTTAGTACTAGCATGCCCTGTGATTAAAGTCAATGGAAAACTGCAACAACCCAATCAAGGCAGGACTACCAATGACCAAGAAATTTCAGGAATGAAGGTTTGGGTCACCCCACCAGGCATAGAACCACAGCCAGCTGAAGTGCTTGCTGAGGGTAAAGGGAACATGGAATGTGTAGTGGAAAAAGGTAGTCATAAATATGAACTACAACCACATGACCAGTTACAGAAATGAGGATGGTGGTGGTATGAGCATTGTCTCCTTACTTTGTTTTGGGTGTGTTTGTATTTGTCCATAAAGCAAATATCTTTGCTTTCTTCTCCATCTTATCCCCTTATTATATGACACAGGTTGTACTGTTCATTTCATAGTATTTAAGTTATAAGATGTCAAGTTTAAGAGTGAACGTTGACTGGCAGGAGCAAGATGGCAGCATAGGGAGGTATGGAATTTAGTCAGCCCCCTAGATTAACTAGTAACTAGCCAGTAACAACTAGAAAATAGTCTGGAACAACCAACAGGGGTGTGTACATGACTGGACATCACTGTGCTGGTTTGTATATATTATGTCCCCCAGAAAAGGCCGTGTTCTTTGATGTAATCTTGTGGGGGCAGACATATTAGTGGGGATTAAGTTGGAATATTTGGATTGGGTTGTTTCCATGGAGATGTGCCCCACACAACTGTGCATAACTCTGGATAATTTCGATGGAGGTGTGGCCCTGCCCATTCAGCATGGGCCTTGATTAGCTTACTGGAGCACCATATAACCTCAGACACAAGGAGTGGGCTTCCTCCAGCCAACAGGGATACTTTGAAGAATGCACAGAAGCTGAGAGAGTAGCTGCAGATGAGAGACAGTTTGAAGATGGCCATTGAAAGTAGACTCTTGCTCCAGAGGAGCTAAGAGTGACATTTTTGAGGAACTGCAGCCTAGAAAGGAACAACCTGAGAGAAAGCCATTTTGAAACCAGAACTTTGGAGCAGACACCAGCCACATGCCTTCCCAGCTAACAGAGGTTTTCCAGACACCATTGGCCATCCTCCAGTGAAGGTACCCGATTGCTGATGTGTTACCTTGGACACTTCATGGCCTTAAGAATGTAACTGTGTAACCAAATAAACCCCCTTTTATAAAAGCCAACCCATCTCTGGTGTTTTGCATTCTGACAGCATTAGCAAACTAGACAACAGCACACCTCTTTACACCAGCGGGGAGCTGTGGGCTGACTTGCACCACCTTCTGTGCAGGATAGGAAAAGAATCTAGAAAGCTCTCAGGAAAGTCTGACAATCTTCTGAGTCTCACCCTCAGCAAAACCTGATAGTGATTACAACCTCCTCCTGAGACCAGGGCCTGTCTGGTATGGGAAAATCTGATTGGGGTAATCAAGGAAACCAGAGGACTAGAAACAAAAAATTACAAATCACACTAGGAAAAATGAAGATATGGCCCAAAGGAACAAACTTACTCTTCAACTGAGATACAGGAATTGAAAAAATTAATTATTAATCAAACAAATCTAAATCAGCTCAAAAATCAAATCAATGAGTTGAAGGAAGATGTGGCAAAAGAGATGAATGGTATAAAGAAGACATTGGCAAACATAAGGAAGAACTTGAAAGTTTGAAAAAACAATTAGAAGAACTTATGTGAATGAAAGGCACAATAGAAGAGATGAAAAACACAATGGAGACATATAACAGGAGATTTGAAGAGGCAGAAGAAAGAATTCAGGAACTGTAAGACAGGACAGTGGAAATCCTACACACAAATGAACAGATAGGGAAAAGAATGGAAAAATATGAGCAGGTTATCAGGGAACTGAATGACTACATGAAGTGCATGAATATAAATGTCATGGGTATTCCAGAAAGAGAAGGAAAGGGAAAATGGGCAGAAAGAATGGAAGAAATAAACACTGAAAATTTCCCATCTGTTATGAAATACATAAAACAAGATCCAAGAAGTGCAGCATACCCCAAACAGCATAGATCTGAGTAGACTGACTTCAAGGCACCTAATAATCATATTATCAAATGTCAAAGACAAAGGGAGAATTCTGAAAGCAGCAAGAGAAAAATGATCCATCACATAAAATGGAAGCTCAGTAAGACTATGTGCAGATTTCTCAGTAGAAATCATGGAAGTGAGAAGGAAGTGTTATGATATATGTAAGATACTGAAAGCGAAAAACTGCCAATCAAGAATTCTATATCCAGCAAAACTGTCCTTCAAAAATGAGGGGGAGTTTAAAATAGTTTCAAACAGACATTGAGAGAGATGGTGAACAAGGTACCTGTTCTACAAGAAATAGTAAAGGGAGCACTACAGGCAAATAGGAAAAGATGGGAGAGAGAGGTTTGAAGAAGGGTGTAGAAACAAAGACTATCACTAAGGGCACAACTTAGTGAAACCTAGAGTGGTCAGAGATGGTGACTAAATTTACAAATCCAAGAATGTTTTTAATTGAGGGAGAACAAATGAATGTCAACATTTCAAGGTGTTGAAAATTGGATGGTATAGGGAAAAAATACAATCAATGCAAACAAGAGTCTATAGTTAATGGTAACATTGTAAGGTACTTCCAGTAATTGTAACAAAGGCAATATACCAAAGCTAAATGTCTATAAGACGGGGTTATAAGGGATTAATATGGGATTCTTGGTGGTGGTGAGTCTAATCTTTTCATTGTATTTTTATTTTTCTTCTATCTTTTGCATTTTTCTTTTTTTCTCCTTTTCCTCTTTCTTTGGGGAAGAGATGGAAATGTCCTCATATAGATTGTGGTAGTGAATGCATGATTATGTGATTATACTGGGAATTATTGATTGTTTACTTATGGTGGATTGTATGGTGTGTGAATAAAGCTGTTAAAAAAATAAACAGATGGATACAAGTGCTGGAGAAGATGTGGAGAGAGGGATATATGTATCCCATTGGTAGGGAAGTAGAATGGTGCAGTCCATCAAGAGGGCAGTGGGGGGCTCCACAGGAAGCTAGCTATGGGTTGCCATATGGTCCTGCAACCCTGCTATTGGGTATATACTTGAAATAACTGAGGACAGAAACATGAGTGGACATTGCACGCTGGTGTTTATGGCAGCCATATTCATGATTCACAATGGATGGAGGTTGCTTAAGGGTACATCGACTCATAAATGGAATGGTGACCTGTGGTGTATACATACAATGGAATACCAAGCAGCAGCAAGAAGAAATGAAGTTGTGAAGTATGCATCTAGGTGAACAAACCTTGAAGACAGTATGTTGAGTGAAATAAGGCAGAATAGAAAAGACAAATATAATGCCTCATGAATATGCATTAACTGTAATGTGCAAACTCAGAATTGAATCTGAGAGCATGGATTATCAGGGGAAGGCTTATGGTAAAGGTTCCCACATTGTAAGTTCTTACAGCAGTCACATCTATTCATGAGTTGTAATGATTATTTCTAAATTGTGGAGTGATGAGCTTTTTGTGCAAAACCTGGTCAGTCCCTGGAACTTCGGGTACCTGTGTGACACCTGAGATTCAGAGCGAGAGTTTGGCAGCTATGAATGTCAGCATTACCCAATACAGTAAATGTTAAAAAAAGCTAAAAAATAGATCAGACTTCAATTAGAGGTATGAACAAAAGGGACTTGATTAAACTAAGGTAAACCAGATTAAAGAGAAAAGGATGACATTGACTGTGTTTTAAAACCTCAACTTCTGTGTGAGACCAAAGGAAGAGATGTTTGGTGCAAAATCTATACTTTCTGTAGCATGCTATATAATTTAACTTGCATGGTCAGTTTATTCAAACACCATAATTACTTGGAACCTTGAATAGGGGATGAGATCTGGTTGGTTTGTGCAAGTTAGTGTGAAACCCCAATACATCCCAGAGTAATTTGTGCAGAGAATAAAAAATACTTGCAAAGCCCCCTTGAGGGCCTGGGGGAAAATATGGAAACATTAAACTTCCCCACCTGAGAAATTTCTTATATTCTCACAAGCACTGGGGACTACCATTGTAGTAGGCCAAGTCTGGATCTTGGGGCTTGTCCTTATGAAGCTTGTTACTGCAAAGGAGAGGCTCAGCCTACTTATAATGGTGCCTAAGAGTCACCCCCAGAGAACCTCTTTTTTTGCTCAGATGTGGCCTTTCTCTCTCTAAGCTCACATGGCTGGTAAACTCACTGCCCTTCCCCCTATGTGGGAAATGACTCCCAAGGGTATAGATCTCCCTGGCAACATGGGACATGATCAAAGCAATGAGCCTGGACCTGGCATCATGAGATTGAGAAAGCCTTCCTGACCAAAAGGGGGAAGAGAAATTAAACAAAATAAAGTTTCAGTGGCTACAAGGTCTCAAATGGAGTGGAGAGATCATTCTGGAGGTTAATCTTATGCATTATATAGCTATCCCTTTTTAGTTTTTAGTGTACTAGAGTAGCTAGTAGGAAATACTTGAAACTGTTGAACTGTAATCCAGTGTCCTTGATTCTTGAAAATGATCATGTAACTATATAGCTTATACAGTGTGACTGTGCGATTGTAAAATCCTTGTGGCTCACACTCCCTTTATCCAGAGTATGGACAAATGAGTAGAAAAACAGAGGACAAAATGTAAATGAATAATAGGGGGGAAAAGTAATATGAGATGTTTTGTGTTTTCTTTTTCTCTTTTGTTTTTATTTTTGTTCTTATTTTGAAGTAATGAAAATGTTCAAAAATTGATTGTGATGAATGCCCAACTATGTGATGATACTGTGAACAATTGATTGTACACTTAGGATGATTGTATGGTATGTGAATATATCTCAATAAAATTGCATTTAAAAAGAGTGAATATTACCCAAGGATTGGTACCCTATTCTGGAAAGATTTAGCATGTTTCTAGTTGTACACAGGACAGCTGAGTGTTGTTAGGCAAAACAAATGTCTGTTATTGTGTTCTATTTAGAGATTAAGTATGGTTTAAGGTGATGTGTATAGCTGCCAAGTTGACAAAGAGTGGACAGTGATGGGTTCATGTGTCAACTTGGCCAGGTGTAGGTACCCTGTGGTCTGGTCAAGCAAACACTGGCCTAACCATTACTGCAAAGACATTTCATGGCTGGTAAATAAACCAGAAGGCTGGTTTATTAAACCGTCAGTCAGTTGATTGCATCTGTGGCTGATTACATCTACAGTCAACTAAGGGAGTGTCTCTCACAATGAGAGAATACAATCAGTTGGATTTAATCCAATCAGTTGAAGGCTCTTAAGGGAGAAGAGAGAGCTTTCACTTCTTCAATTAGCCAGCCTCTCCTGGGGTGTTTATCAAAGACCTTCATTGGAGTTTCCAGCTCATGACCTGTCTTACAGAATTAGAACTCATGCATCCCGCCCTACGTAATTTGGACTCATGCATCTCTGGAGTTGCATGAGATTCTTTTATAAATCTCATATTTACAGGTAACTCTTGTTGGTTCTGTTTCCCTTGAGAACCCTGACTAATACAAGGGCAAATACATAAACTCACAGCCAATATACTCAAGGGTGAGAGACTGAAAGCCTTCCCCTCTAAGATCAGGAATGAATCAAGGATGCCCACTCTCACCACTGTTGACAGAAGTTCTATCTAGAGCAATTAGGTAAGAAAAAGAAATAAAAGGCATTCAATTCAGAAAAAAAGAAGTAAAACTCTCATTTGCAGATGACATGATCCTACATTTGGAAAATCCCAAGAAATTTACAACAAAGGTACTTGAACTAATAAACAAATTCAGCAAAATGGTGGGATACAAGCTTAACATGCAAAAGCATTAGTTTTTATACACAATAGTAATGAGAAAACCAAGGAGGCAATTAAGAAAAAAATTCCATTCACAATAGCAAGTAAAAGAATCAAGTATCTCACAATAAACAACCAAGTATGTAAAGGACCTGTACACAGAAAACTACAAAACATTGCTAAAAGAAAGCAAAGAAGACCTAAATAGGTGGAAAAACATTCTGTGTTCATGAATAGGAAGGCTAAATGTCATTAAGATATCAATTCTACCCAAACTGATCTACAGACTCAATGTAATACCAATAAAACTTACAACAACCTACTTTTCAGACATTGAAAAGTTAGTTATCAAATTTATTTCAAAGGGAAAGAGGACTCAAGTAGACATAACATCCTAAAAAAGAAGAATGAAATGGGAGCACTTATACTTCCTGACTTTAAAGCTTGCTATAAAGCCACAGTGGTCAAAACAGCATAGTATTGGCATAGAGATAGATATATTGATCAAAGGAATCAAATTGAGAGTTCACAAATAAACCTTCAGATTGGCAGTCAATTGATTTTTGACAAGGCCCCCAAATACACTGAACTGGGACAAAATAGTCTCTTCAATAAACAGCGTTGGGAGAACTGGATATTCATATCCAAAGGAATGAAAGAGGACCCCTACCTCACATGCTATACAAAAATTAACTCACAGTGGATCAAAGACTTAAATATAAGAGCCAGTACCATAAAATGCCTAGAAGAAAATATAAGGAAACATCTTTAAGGCCTAGTGATAGGAGGTAGTGGAAACATCTTTAAGACCTAGTGATAGGAGGTAGCTTCTTGACCTTACACCCAAAGCACATGAAAATGCAACCAGTTCAATGGAAGAGAATATTTGGTAACCATATATCTGATAAGGGATTGATATCCAGTGTACATAAAATTTACAATTCAACAATAAAAGGATAAACAACCCAATTTAAACACGGGCAAAAGATATTGCTCTGGTTTGCTAATGCTGCTATCTTGCAAAACACCAGAAATGGATTGGCTTTTACAAAGGAGGTTTATTTGGTTACAAAGTTACAGTCTGAAGGCCACGAAAATGTCCAAATGAAGGCATCAACAAAAGTATACCTTCACCAAAGGAAGGCCAATGGCATCTGGAAAATCTCTGTTAGCTGTGAAGGCACGTGGCTGGCATCTGCTGATCCCAGGTTGTGTTCCAGCTCCACCCTCAGCTCCTGTGTGTTCTTCAAAGTGTCTCTCTTAGCTGCAGCACCTCCTTCTGTCTGTGAACTTTTTTATAGGACTCAATTAAGTGATTCAATTAAGACCCACCCTGAATGAGTGGGGTAAGACCTCCAAGGAAATTATCTAATCAAATTCCTCACCCAGTGGATTGAGTCACATCTCCATGGAAACAATCAATAGTTCCCAACCTAATCAACACTAATATATCTGCCCCCACAAGATTGCATCAGAGAACATCGCATTTTGGGGGACATAATACATCCCAACCAGCACAGATATGAATAGACATTTCTCCAAAGTAGAAATACAAATGGCTAAAAAGCACATGAAAAGATGTTCATCTGCATTAGCTATTAGGAAATAATAAGATATAATCTCACACCTATAAGAATTGTCACTATTCAACAAACACGAAACTACAAGTGTTGGAGAGGATATGGAGAAATAGGAACATTTATTCACTGATGGTGGGAATGCAAAGTGCTACAGATGCTGTGGAAGACAGTGTGGTGGTTCCTCAGAAGACTAAGTATTGAGTTTCCCTATGACCCTGCAATTCTGCTGCTCGGTATATACCCAGAAGATTTGAAAAAAGGGACATGAACAGACATTTGTACACTAATCTTCATAGCAGCATTGTTCACAATTGCCAAAAGATGGAAACAATCCAAGTGTCCATCAACAGATGAGTGATTAAACATAATGTGGTATATTCAAATGATGGAATATTATGCAGCAGTAAGAAGGAATGAGGTCCTGCAGCATGCAAAAACATGGATGAACCTTGAGGACATAATGGTGAGTGAAAAAAGTCAGACACAAAAGGACAGATATTGTATGATTTCACTAATATGAATTAACTAGTATATGTAAACTCAGATTCTTAAAATGTAGATATAGGATACCTAGAGATAGAATCTAGAGAAGGGGGAGCAGTTACCTAATACATCCAGAATTTTTAACGAGGTTGAACTTAAATGTTTGGGAATGAATAGAGGTGAGTATAGCTCATTATTGAAGTTATAAGTAATAGTGCTGTATTGTAGGTGAATTTGGTTGAAAGGGGTTGTTTGCAGTCATGTATGTCACTGATTAGCACTACAAATACAAATAAGTTCTTGCATGAACTACTACAAATGTATGACACTTGTACAAAGAGTTAATAATACAGTAGTATATGGGTGAATATTACTTATTTCAAGCTACAGACTAGAGTTAACAGTAATGTCTTAGCATTCTTTCATCAACAGTAACAGGTGTACCACACCAATACTAGCGGTCAATAGGGAGATAAGGGAAATGGGGTGTTTTGCGTATTCTCTTTTTGAGTCTATCTGATATTTTTCTTTTTGGAGCAATGAAAATGGTCTAAAATGAGTGTGATGATTGCACAACTAAGTGATGATACTGTTAGACACTGTATACTCTGGATGGAATATATGGTATATGGATATATCTCAATAAAATCTGCAGATTTAAAAAATGCAAGCAAACAAGATGGACTAGAACATGTGGGAATAGATGATAGTTAAAATGAGATTATGTGCTTTTGTGTCTGCCAACACAAGGATGCTGTGGCAATTTAAAAACAAAACAAAATAAAAAACCATAGCAATGCTTTTCCAGCCCACCTTTCAAGGAAATGCATAGGCAGATACTAAAATATGGTGTTCTAAAAAGAATAGGACATTGGAGTTAGGAATAAAGACATTTTTAAATTCTAAAAAAGAAATCCATGGAACTAAAATACATAAACACTGAACCTTAAGTTAAACCATGGACTAGAGTTAATAGTACAATTATAAAAATGTGCTATAATAAATTGTAACAAATGTTCCACACCAATGCAAGGTGTTAATGATAGGGTGGTATATGGGAATCTGTATTTTATGCATAATTGTTCTGTAAACCCAAAACCTCTCTAACAAAAAGTAAATAAATAAAAATAAAAATAAAAAATAATACTGAAGAAACCTAGTGCAGCCACTTTAGAGAGTGATTCGGGCTGAAAATGTATAGACCTTGTGACCCAGCAAATCCACTTCTGAGTATAAACTGTATGTAGGCATTCTTAACCTGAAGTCTGTAGAACTTCAGGGATCTGTGACCTTGGATGGGAAATAAATTACATCTTCATTTTCACTACTTGAATTGTAGGATTTCTTTTACAATTATTGGCAAAAAGCCACAGTTTTATTAGCAATATCTATGACTTTGCACTAATAGAAATTTAGAAATTCCAAACATTTCCATGACATATGTTATAACAACTATCTTGAAATATTGTTTATAAGCATGAGTACTTTTAAAAATAGTAGCTATAAGATCCACTGATAGATCTTGTTATTTAATGAATTTTTAAATCACTTTTTATACTACAGCAATTTTAAAAATATTTTGGTAAGTAAATTTCAATAAAATCCATTTCCTTTGTAATATGATGCTCTGTATTTTATGTATTTTAAAACATTTTTTTTCTGAGAAGGTGGTTCATAAACTTCAACAGACTCCCAAAGAATAAAAAAATAAAGAATCTCTAATATAGTTGCATTCTTGCATGTGTATATCTGGAGAAATTTACACAATTTAAGCAGTGGAATTATTTATGATCAAAAAAATTTAAAGAGACTAACATCCATCAACAGGAAAGTAGATAAGGAAAATGTGGCATAATTGTATGATCAAAAATACCATAGTCGGACTCGGGCAAGATGGCGGCATAGAGAGGAGTGGAAGCTAAGTAGTCCCCCTGGAACAACTACAAAAAACCAGAAACAACTAGTAAATAACCCAGAATAACTGCGGGGGGACAAACGAGACCATCCACTCATCATACACCAACCTGAATTGGGAGGAATGCCCGAGAACACAGCATAAAATCTGTAAGTAAAACCTGCGGATCCAAGTCGTGAGACCCCCTCCCCCATAGCCCGAGCTGCAAAGCCTCGTGGTGCCAGAGAGAATCTCTCTCCCAGCAAGCGAATATAGCTCAGCTGAGCTCCAACTGGGGTTTTAAGTAGCGAGTGTGAACTGCTCACTACAGGTACGCATCCCCAAAAACAGACAGAGGCTTTGGGTGACGACTGACCTGGGAGAGCCGGAGGGTCGCCTGGGACTGGGTCTGAAGGGGACTGTTTCTTTTTCCACTCAGTGGAGAAAGCCCCAGTCATTTTCAGTTTCCAGGGCTGTGACTCAGGGAAGGGCGGAGACAGCACAAGCAGAGAGCGAGACCATTGAAATGCTAATGACCTCCACCTGGGGGGTCTGTCTTCTCTAGGAGGAAAGGGGTGGGGCCCTTTCCATTCAGAACCAGACCCCAGAGCCTGGGGGAACACGGCCATACCTCCTCACACCAGTCAAGAAATATAGGCTAACAGGCATCACCTGCTGGGCAGAAAAGCACAGTGACCCAAGGCATCAAAGGGTGGAGCAATTTTCTAAGACACACCCGCAGGGAAACCAGATACTGAATATTTCTTCCCTCTGGGACCTGAGCCTGTTCTGGCCTGGGAAAACATGATTTGGATAACCAAGGAAACCATGCCTAGACAACAGAAAATTACAACCTACACTAAGAAAAACAAAGTTATGGCCCAGTCAAAGGAACAAACGTACACTTCAACTGAGATACAGGAATTTAAACAACTAATGCTAAATCAATTCAAAAAGTTTAGAGAAGATATTGCAAAAGAGATAGAGGCTGTAAAGGAAGCACTGGACATGTATACGGCAGAAATCAAAAGTTCAAAAAAACAACTAGTAGAATCTATGGAAATGAAAGGCACAACACAAGAGATGAAAGACACAATGGAAACATACAACAGCAGATCTCAAGAGGCAGAAGAAAACACCCAGGAACTGGAGAACAAACCACCTGAAAGCCTACACGCAAAGGAGCAGATGGAGAAAAGAATGAAAAAATATGAGCAACGTCTCCGGGAACTCAAGGATGAAACAAAGTACAATAATGTACGTATCATTGGTGTCCCAGAAGGAGAAGAGAAAGGAAACGGGGCAGAAGCAATAATAGAGGAAATAATTAATGAAAATTTCCCATCTCTTATGAAAGACATAAAATTACAGATCCAAGAAGCGCAGCGTACTCCAAACAGAAGAGATATGAAGAGGCCTACGCCAAGACACTTAATAATCAGATTATCAAATGTCAAAGACAAAGAGAGAATCCTGAAAGCAGCAAGAGAAAAGCGATCCATTACATACAAAGGAAGCTTCATAAGACTATGTGCGGATCTCTCAGCAGAAACCATGGAGGCAAGAAGGAAGTGGTGTGATATATTTAAGATACTGAAAGAGAAAAACCGCCAACCAAGAATCCTGTATCCAGCAAAGCTGTCCTTCAAAAATGAGGGAGATCTCAAAATATTTTCTGACAAACAGACAATGAGAGACTTTGTGAACAAGACACCTGCCCTACAGGAAATACTAAAGGGAGCACTACAGGGTGATAGAAGACAAGAGTGCGTGGTTTGGAACACAATTTTGGGAGATGGTAGCACAACAATGTAAGTACACTGAACAAAGGTAACTATGAATACGGTTGAGAGAGGAAGGTGGGGAGCATGTGAGACACCACAAGAAAGGAGGAAAGATAAAGACTGGGACTGTGTAACTTGGTGAAATCTAGAGTATTGAACAATTGTGATAAAATGTACAAATATGTTCTTTTACGAGGGAGAACAAGCAAATGTCAACCTTGCAAGGTCTTAAAAATGGGGAGGCATTGGGGAGGGATGCAATCAGCATAAACTAGAGACTGTAACTAATAGAATCATTATATTATGCTTCCTTTAATGTAACAAAGGTGATATACCAAGGTGAATGCAGATAAGAGGGGGGGATAGGGGAGGCATGTTAGACACTTGACATTGGTGGTATTGTCTGATTCTTTATTCTACTTTGATTTAAGGTTATATTTCCTTTTGCTGCTTCCTAGCTGTCATTTTTTTTTCCTCTTTCTTTTGCCTCTCTACCTTCTTTGACTCTCCCTCCTGCCTTGTGGAAGAAATGTAGATGCTCTTATATAGACAGTGGTGAAGGTGGTGAACACATAAATGTATGACCATGCAGAAAACCATCGATTATTTACTTGGGATAGAATGTATGGTGAGTGAACAAAACCATATTAAAAAAAAAAAATGGGTTGATGACAAAACCTCGAGGGCAATATACTGAGTGAAATAAGCCAGACACATTAGGACAATTATTACAGGGTCTCACTGACAGGAACTAATTATAATATGTAAACTCATAGACATGAAATACAAGGTACCAAGATATAGGACGAGGCTTAAGAATGGGGAGTGGTTGCTTAATATGAGGAGAATGTTGAATTAGGATGAACTCAAATGTTTGGAAATGAACAGGGGTGTTGGTAGCAAGATGTGAGAATAACTAACAGCGCTGAATGGTGTGTGAATGAGGTGGAAAGGGGAAGCTCAGAGTCATATATGTCACCAGAAGGAAAGTTGGAGGTCAAAAGATGGAAATGTATAAAACTGAATCCTATGGTGGGCAATGTCCATGATCAACTGTACAAATACTAGAAATCACTTCCATGAACCAGAACAAATGTATGACAATACAATTAGAAGTTAATAATAGAGGGGCATATAGGGAAGAACTATATACCTATTACAAACTATATACTACAGTTAGTAGTATTTCAACATTTTTTCATAAACAGTAACAAATGTACTATATCAATACTACGAGTCAACAATTGAGGGGGGTTGGTTAGGGATAGTGGAGGATTAGAGTTTCCTTTTCTTTTTTTCTTTTTTCATCTTTCACTTTATTTCTTGTCTGGAGTAATGAAAAGTTTCTAAAAATTGAACAAAAATTAAGTGTGATGGATGCACAGCTGTATGAGGGTACCCAGGGGCAAGTGATTGTACACTTTGGATCTTTGGATAATTGTATGGTATCTGAACAATCTCAATAAAAATGAAAAAAAAAAAAGAAAGAAACAAAAAAAAAAAAATACCATAGTCATATATTCAAATACCAATATGAACAAATGAATGAACTAGATTTATACATCTATTAACACAGCTAGATTTCAAAAACCCCAATGTTGAATGAAAGAAAAAGGATGCAGAACACTACATATATGATATTGTTTGTGTAACTTAAAAATATGCACACAGAACTATATAGCTTATGAATCTATATATAGGTATACAAAAGTATGAAAAACATGGACTAGGTAAAAGTTACATACCAAACCTATGGTGGTTGTTTCCATGCAGGTGGTGATGGCAGCAGGGGTGGAGAATGACAGATTGGACAACTAGTTATTTCCTGAATACCTTCACATTTTCTCACATATATTCCTTTGTCCATGTTGCTCCTTCTCCCTAGAATACTTTTTCTACAATTATACCTGTAAGAAGCCTATATCCATACTTCAAAACCTAGCTCAAATGTCATTTTCTTTATAAGACCTTCCCGGATTTCCAATAAGTAAGAGTTTTCTGAACTCTGAGCAAAATTTACCTCTTAATGGTATATAATCTCACTGTTCCTTGGTGATAGGGGAGTGAAGTAGCTGGAGAAGAAACAGTGGAAGAGGGGAGATGTACAAGGTTGACTGTTTAAGCCTGAGGTCTTTTATTTCTAGTACCAACTCTCTTCCTCTTGTCTACCTTCTTCCTCAGTCAACTCTTAAAAACCAGTAGCATAGCCACATCCTTAAAATGGCATAAAGGCTTTTAAAAGAGTTCTGAAGGTCTGTGACTGAAAGTTTCAAAGGAAGATAAATAGGAAGGGGGTGAGGGAATAGAAAAGATCCCATTGGTACAGCATCCTGGGTTGGGGTCATTAATTATACTCTGGGGAAAAGTAGGTGACTTTTATTTTTTTACTAACATGAATACCTTCCCACAAAAATCTCCAGGTGTGCCCACAGGTGATTTGTCAGTCATACCATAAGTGCCTCACACCTTGTCTTCTATACCTAGTAGTTGTGATTCTGTTGGTAATTTCTGGTTTGTCTTCTAGATTCACCCTTCAACCTTCTCCACCCTTCTCTGGGTCTGGGAGGATAGCCTATGTGGACTTTATCAACAGATTCCTCTCTCCTCTGGCTTTTGATTGGGGTTTGGCCAATGTGAAATACCAGCAGGAGTTTGGAAGGAAAATAGAAAGTAAGACTAAGGTATTTATTTACCCAGTGACTCTGCAAAGTCACTGTGGCTGGCTTCTTCATTTAACCAAAGATGATAGCTCCTATCATAATGTAACTGCATGATGATAATTGCAAGGGATCCTCTCCAAATAGCTGTAGCTAATTTTTCTGAATTCCAGGTATCTCTCTCTACTTATACCCCATTCAGGCCTAGGAATACTAATAGCACCTGTTGTCATTATCCTCAGGGTACTGCACCCAGGGTTTCTCTATCTCTTGCTCACCCCTTTGTAAAATAGTCCCAGTATTAAACTCTCCTCAAATTACTCAAGATGAGTGTGCCATCTGTTTCCTCCTGGCATCTGGGCTCACACAACCACCATCATCATCACATCCAAATGATAACAGCTCACATTTATTGAGCACTTATTATGCACACTGTGAAAAGGTACTGAAGCTGCATCTCCCTCCATAGTTCAAAGGCATATAAAGGAAAAAGGCCCAGAATGAATCAAGCCTTGCAAAACATATAATAATAAGGGTAATAGAAAGGATATGTTTGGGTTATGTTCAGAGAAAGATGAGCCAAAAATGAGTAGAATCACTACACAAGGTCAATGACATAAAATTGATGAATGACATAGGAAAAGTAGTTCCCATACTCTGTTTTAGATCTTTTTTTCTTTTGTCATGGAGAATGATTTTTCAGGCTACAAAGGATAAGTGGGAAAAGGAGTAAAACAAAGATTGTAAGGAAGACAAACAGCTTATGTAAAACAAGACAAAGAAAACACAAAAATTTGTTTAACAAGTTGCTAAAATCAGCCACCAGGAAGAGGAGTGAAAAGAAGAGTGCAAGACGATAGGCAACAGATGCAACTCAACAGTGTCTAATCAGAAATGAGATTTTTGGTCACCTTGTCCAGTACTTTTAAAATGATATCACACCATCATGCAATTACACTGTTTAACATATACACTCCTGGACTATCCTTTAATTGTTTGTGTTTTTGCTTTCCCAATGAACAGAGAAATACACTGCTCTTTCTCTAAAATCTCATTGAACTAAGCACAAATTAGATATCTGAAAATAAAGCTTTGCTAAGTTAGACTGATAGCCCTATAGATTCTTCAAAGCCATGAGAGTTCAAGGGATTGAGGTGAGTTATTGGGCTAAAATGCAGTTTTTAGGAATAGCATAGCAACTAAGAGCATCATATCTGTACCATCACCTTTGAATTCACTTATTTATTTATTCAACAAATATTTATTGAAAAGACACAAATATGCTTATCCAGGAAGCACAAACTACTCCAAACAGAATAAATCCAAATAGACCAACTCCAAGACACATACTAATCAGACTGCCAAAGGCAAAAGATAAAGAAAGAATTCTGAAAGTGATTCACCACATAAAAGGGATGCAAAGTAAGACTAGGTTCCGATTTCTCATCAGAAACTGTGGAGGTGAGAAGGCAGTGGTATGATATAGTTAAGATACTGAAAGACAAAAATTGCCAGCCAGGATTTTTTTATCTGGCAAAACAGTCCTTCAAAAATGAGGGAGAGTTTAAAATTTTAACAGATAAACAGAATCTGAGAGAGTTCATTAACAAGAGACTTTCCCTATAAAAATACTAAAGGGACTTCTACAGGCTGGAAAAAAGGCAGGAGCAGAGGCCTGGAGGAGAGTGTAGAAATGAAGATTATAAGTAAGGGTAACTAAAAGGATAAAAATAGAGAAAAAATTAAGGTACAACAAATAAAAACCAAATGATAAAATGTTTGAAGTAAGTACTGCTTGTGGAATAATAATATTGATTGTTAATGGATTAAACTCCCAAATTGAATGACATTAACCAGCAGCATGGATTAAAAAATATGATCCATCTATATGCTGTTTACAAAAGGCTCATTTTAGACCCAAAGACATAAATCAGTTGAAAGTGAAAGGATGGAAAAAGATATTCCACACAAGCAGTAACCAAAAAAAAGCTGGAGGAGCTATACTAATATCAGACAAAAGAGACTTTAAATGCAAAACTGTTATAAGAGGCAAGGAATGACATTATATATTAAGTAAATGGATAATTAAGCAAAAAGAAATAACAATCATAAATATCTATGCACCTAAACAAGGTGCCCCAAAGTACATGAGGAAAACACTGGCAAAAATGAAAGATTAATAGACATCTCTACTATAATAGTTGGAGAATTCAATACTCCACTCTCATCAATAGATAGAACATCTAAACATAGGATCAATAAAGAAACAGACAACCTAATTAAAACAATAAATGAAGTAGACCTAGCAGACATATATAGAACACTGCACCCCAAAACAGGAGGATATACATTCTTCTCAAGCACTCATGGATAATTTTCAAAGATAGACAACACTTTGGGTCACAAAACAGGTCTTAATAAATTAAAAAAGACTGAAATTATACAAAGCATTTTCTTTGATCATAATGGAATGAAGCTGGAAATGAATAACAGGAAGAGAAGTGGAAATTTCACAAATATATGGAGACTGATTATTTCTTTTTTAACATACCAATTAAGAGTGTGTCAAAAAAGAAATTGCAAGATAAATCAGTAAATATCTGAAAATGAATGAAAACAAGAATACAATATATCAAAACCTATGGGATTCAGTGAAGGCTGCTGGGAGGGAAATTTATAGCCCTAAATGCCTACATTAAAAAGGGAGATAGAGCTTAAGAGAAAAAAAATCCTCCCCAACAAAGAAAGCCCAGAACCAAATGGCTTGACAGGTGAATTCTGCCAATCATACCAAGAAGAATTAATATCAATCCTGCTCAAAATCTTTCAAAACACTGTAAAGGAGGGAAAACTACCTAATGCATTCTATGAAGCCAACATCACCCTAATAGCAAAGCCATATAAAAATACTACAAGAAAAGAAAACTATGGACCAAACTCTCTATTGAATATAGATGCAAAAATCCTCAACAAATTACTTGTAAATTGAATCCAACAGAACACTGAAAGAATTATACACAATAACCAAGTGGGTTTTATTCCAGGCATGCAGGAGTTGTTCAACACAAGAAAATTAATTAATGTAATGCACCACTTTAACAAATCAAAGGGAAAAACCACATGATCATCTCAATTGACACAGAAAAGGCATTTGACAAATTCCAGCATCCTTTCTTTGTAAAAGAATTTTGAAAGACAGGAATCAAAGGAAACTTCCTTAACATGATAAAGGGCATATATAAAATGCCCACAGCTAACAATGTACTCAATGATGAGAGAGTGAAAGTTTTCCCTCTAAGATCGGGAACAAGGCAAGGGTGCCCAGTGTCACCACTGTTATTCAAAATTGTTCTAGAAGTTCTACCTAGAGCAATTAGGCAAGAAAAAGAATTAAAAGGTATCTAAATTGGAAAGGAAAATGAAAAATTTCACTGGTTTCAGACAAAATGACCCTATATTTAGAAAGCCCTGAAAAAACTCTTGACAAAGATACTGGAGCTAATAAATGAGTTCAGCAAAGTGGCAGGATACAAGATCAACATGCAAAAATCAGTAGTGTTTCTATACACTAATAATGAGTTTTTTGAGGAGGAAATCAAGAAAAAAATCCATTTACAATAGCAACTAAAAGAATCAAATATCTAGGAATAATCTTAATCAAGAATGTAAGGGGTCTATATCCAGAAAACTATTAAAACATTGCTAAAAGAAAACAAAGAAGACATAAATAAATGGAAGACATCCCATGTTCAAGGATTAGAAGGTTAAATGTCATTAAGATATCAATTCTACGCACATTGGTTTACAGATACAGTGGAACCCCAATCAAAATTCCAACAGCCAACTTTGCAGAAAAGGAAAAGGCAATTATCAAATTTATTTGGAAGGGTAAGGGGCCTCAAATAGCCAAAAACATCCTGAAAAAGAAGAATGAAGTTGGAAGACTCACACTTCCTGATCTTAAAGCATAATACAAAGCTACAGCCATCAAAACAGCATGGTACTGACCAAGTGACATCATCAATATTGTGACATAAACAGCTACTGAAAATTTCTCCCCAGAAAATTGATGAAATAAAAAATAGTTATTAATTGTTCAAAACTTTGGAGGAAGATATAGATTGGAGAAGGTCCCTACAAATGCCAAATTGAAGACAGAAATATCAAGTAGGAAAATCCTGTCCTGGACCAGCTGGTCCTTGCCCCTCCCCCTCACTAGGTTTCTCACAGCAGCTGGGATCCCTCACACCAGGGACACAGAATATAAATTCTCTCACAGCACTGAGACACACCACACCATTTGGAGACCTGGGGACAGGGGAGGACATTTCAAGACCCATATCAGTGAGGGACAAAGAGTCTGAGAAAATGTGGAAAGAGACTATTTTTTCAACCCTGGGTCCAAAAGTCCTTCCACTGTCCCTGAGGGAAACAGCAGCAGGCGGCCATTTCCTTCCCTGGGGGAAAGCTGAAAACTGGTACATCTGGGGAAGTCCTCTGCCACAAATAAACTGAGGGACACAGCCCCATATTGAGCCAGCTTTTGGCTGGCAAAGTCAGAGCTCAGAGAAACCACTTTCAGACTGCCCAGTTAAAGGCAGCCTGGAGGCCGAGGCAAACTGCTTCTGAGGAAGATTAGAGTTACCATACAGCACAATGTGATGGACAGACTAAAAGTGCAAGGGAATTGAAGCACTCTTCATAAACTATTTCAGACCCACAGGACCTGGTCTAGACCCCCTGCCCTGGAACCTACCCCTGTTTTGCTAAGAAATAGGGATGATCCAACTATTAAGGCAGTACCTAAAACAAACCCAGGTCTGGCTGCCCAGTGAAAAAGAGAGCACAACTGGAAGCCAGCAGGCCTTCTTACCCACATGCAGAAATTCTGCTGTGGTGCCCAGTGCCTACCCCCCAACCATGAGGCAGGTGACTGTGGGAACCTGGTGTTTGGGGGAGATGGGGGGATGGAGCCAATCTCATACTGGCTGGTGAGACAAAGAACAGATAGAGAACAAAGCCAAACAACAAGAAAACTCTAGGCAAAGGAGAGAAAATGAACTCCAAGATAAACTAAGCAAGAAAATCAGATACCCAGGCACCAGAAAAAAATTACAACTCACACCAGGAAGAATGATGATATCACCCAGCCAAAGGAAAAAACTAACACCTCAACTGAGATACAGGAGTTGAACCAATTAATTAAAGATGTTCAAACAAATCTTCTAAATCAAATCAATGACTTGAAGGAAATGTGACAAAAGAGATGAACAATATAGAGATGACACAAGGTGTTCATACAGAAGAATTTGAAAGCTTGAAAAAACAAATGGCAGAACTTATGGGAATGAAAGGCACAATGGAAGAGATGAAAAACACAATGGAGACATGCAACAGCAGATATTAAGAGGCAGAGGGAAGGATTCATGAACTAGAAGACAGGACATCTGAAATCTTACACACAAAAGAAAGGGAGAAGAATGGGAAAATATCAGCAGGGACTCAGGGAACTGAATGACAACATGAAGCTGATGAATATATGTGTTATGGGTATCCCAGAAGGAGAAGAGAAGCAAAAAGGGGCAGAAAGAACAATGGAAGAAATAACCAATGAAAATTTCCCAACTCTTATGAAAGACATAAAATTACAGATCCAAGAAGTACAGCATACCCTAAACACTATAGATCCAAATAGACCTACTCCAATAAACTTAGTAATCAGATTGTCAAATGTCAAAGACAAAGAGAATTCTGAAAACAGCAAGATCAAGTGTTCCATTACATACAAGGGAAGCTTGACAAGATTAAGTGTGCATCTCTCAGCAGAAACCATGGAGGCAAGAAGGCAGTGTATGATATGTTTAAGACACCAAAAGAGAAAAACTGCCAACCAAAAACTCTATATCTGGCAAACTGTCCTTCAAAAATGAGGGAGACTTTAAATTGTTCTTAGATAGACACTGAGAGAGCTTGTGAACAAGAGACCTGCTCTACAAGAAATACTAAAGGGACTGCTACAGACAGATAGGAAAAGACAGGAGAGAGAGGTTTGGAGAAGAATGTAAAAATAAAGATTAGCAGTAAGGGTAACTATTAGGGTAAAAAAAGAGATAAAAAATAAGATATGACAGATAAAATCCAAAAGACAAAATGGTTGAAGAAAGTACTGCCTTTATAGTAATAACATTAAATGTTAATGGATTAAACCTTCCAATCAATACACAAAGATTAGCAGGATGGATTAAAAAATAGAATCCATCAATATGCTGTCTACAAAGATCACTTAAGACCCAAGGACCAAACAGGTTGAAAGTGAAAGTTCAGAAAAAGATATTTCATGCCAACAACCCAAAAAGACCAGGGGTAGCTATACTGATATCCAACTTCAAATGTAAAACAATTAAAACTCAACTTGAAATGTAAAACAATTAAAAAAGACAAAGGTCACTATGTATTAATAAAAGGGGCAATCCATCAAGAAGACAACAATCATCAATATCTAAGCACTGAGCCAGTGTCCCAAAATACATGAGACAAACACTGACAACAACGAAGGGAGAAGTAGACACTTCTACAATAATGGTGACTTCAGTACACCACTCTCACCAATGGACAGAACATCTAGACAGAGGAGCAATAAGGAAACAGTTTGAATAACATGGTAAATGAAGGTGATTTAACAGACATTTACAGAATGTTTCACCTAACAACAGAAGGATATACATTTTTCTCAAGAGCTCATGGATCATTCTCCAGGATAGACCACATGTTGGGTTACAAAGCAGGTCACCATAAATTTTAAAAGATCGAAATTATACAAATCACTTTTTCTGTTCATAATGGAATGAAGTAGGAAATCAATAACAGGCAGATGGCTGGAAAATTCACAAATATATGGAGGCTAAATAACACACACTTAAACAACCAGTGTAATTTTTCAAGGAAAAAATTACAAGAGAAATCAGTAAAAATCTCTAGGCAAATGAAAATGAGAACACATTTCAAAACGTGCAATGCAAAAGAGAGGTATACTAATCAATGAAATTGAGTGTTCAGAAATAGACCCTCTAATCTATGGACAATTGATCTTTGATAAGTCAGCTCAACTGGGACAGAGCAGCCTCTTCAATAAATGGTGTTTGGAAAACTGGATATCCACAACCAAAAGAATGAGAGAGGACACCTATCTCACACCATATACAAAAATTAACTCAAAATGGAACAAAGAGACGCCCGCCATAGCGGCGGCCGAGGCCGCCTGCTAGCCCCGCCTCCCCGTGAGGCGACGCGGGTCACCTGACCCGGCTGCGGGCTGCACCAGAGCCAGAACCTCCGCCACCGCCGCCTTCAGAGCCGGGCCCCTCAGAGCCGCCGCCGCGCCGCCCCCGCCGTGCCATGCCGTCCCAGAAGACCTTCAAGCAGCGCCGCACCTTCGAACAAAGAGTAGAAGATGTGCGACTCATCCGCGAGCAGCACCCCACCAAAATCCCGGTGATAATAGAAAGATACAAGGGTGAGAAGCAGCTTCCTGTACTGGATAAAACCAAGTTCCTTGTACCAGATCATGTCAACATGAGTGAACTAATCAAAATAAGTAGACAGCGCCTGCAGCTCAATGCCAACCAGGCCTTCTTCCTGCTGGTGAACGGCCACAGCATGGTGAGCGTCTCCACACCCATCTCGGAAGTGTACAAGAGCGAGAAGGCTGAGGACGGCTTCCTGTACATGGTCTACGCCTCTCAGGAGACGTTTGGAGTGAAATTGGTGTAAGGCTGGCAGAAGCATCTCTCCTAGAGTTTTTAAAACCCTTACACCGAGGCAAAAAAAAGGATGTTACCAACTGAGCTCAACCAGTCATCTAACCACAGGTCATCCAAAAAGCAGTGTCCCCACCTAGGTGTCGTAGGAAGTTGTATTTGTATTTCCAGCAGAAAAACAGTTCCAAATGAGCACACTCAGCTTTGGAAAACTCTTATTATTTAACCTAGGACATCTTGTTTTCAAATTTTAGAAGTTTTAAAATAAAATACTTTACCTTTTAAGTTGCCAATAAGAGACCTTTAAGTTACGTTAATGCACTTTTCTCCCCAATAGGAACTTGCAATTCAAGCAGTAATGAAAGGCGTTCAGGGGGGCATTGCCCTCCCTTTAGGTTCAGAACCTGCCGACTCTACAGAAGGGGTCCCCTGGGCTGGAGACACCTCCACAGGAGGCTCCTGAAGCGCGTGTGGTCATGCGTAACCCCCCCGAGAGTCATTTGCCATCATAGTTGGTGCAAAGCAGGGTGCATGCGGAGTACGAACACAACTCCGACTCCCAACTGCCAGTCACCGTTCCTGGCTCCTAACAGGACGGAGACCAAGTCAGGACTCCCGCAGCTGTAGGAAGCTTGGTAAAACAGCGAGCTGCTGCTGCTTTGGTTTGTACTTTAGACAGTTATTTGCATAAAAACACCATGGCTTTGTAGGAATCTTGAATGACTTAGAATTTTGGTCTGTCTTTTAAAAATGCTGAGAGAGAAAAGCAGTAGCATTTCTTATTTTGGATTTTCTCTGAGACCTCAAACTAGTACCTGATTTGGTAAATAAGCAGTTGTATTACTTTCATGAGGACAGTGGTAGAAACTAAAACTCAAGCACCAAACTTCAGATGTATGCCCTTCTATCTTTTAACTTAAAGCTATAGATGATTTACGTTATCTGTTAAGTGTATAACTAAAATATGTTATTAACTATTTCTCACATTTTTAAGAGTACTTATCACTGTTACATGAAACCATCAAAATTCCCCCACTCTTAATTGCATGTCAGTTGTGAAGAAAATGTAGAAATGGAGACCCATAGCTCTTTACAAATGTTAATGTCAAGAACTAAGCATCTTCCAAATCCTGCCTAGAACAAGTGACTTGATGCTTTCTGCTACTTGCATGGGTTTACTATTTACTATTTTCGTGGGAGTATCACAGAACGATCACAGGTATGTTAATTTAGAGGTCTGTGTAGCAGGTCAGTCTATTCTGTGTCTTTGGGTGTGTGTGGAATGCCCGTATCTCTTGGCGGGGAGAGCAGGCTTACTCCTGGGGTGCCCTTACCGAGCCTCGGAGGGACCCACCGCCTCCTCAGCTCCCGCCACCGCATGCGTCTGTCCACACTGCTGACTTTGAATATGTGTATTTTTACATTATGTAAATTCTCCATCGGCCTGTCTTGTTCAGATTGTGTGTCATTATATCTGACATTCTTGTAACTACTGTGTAATCAATAAGATTCCTATAAGAAAAAAAAAAAACAAACACTGCTTTTTAAAAAGCCAAAAAAACAAAAATACCACGCTGAGGGGTGGCTTCATCCCGCGTCAGTGGGTTGTCACTTTATTTATAGGATCTTTAAGACAATAACATTTTTAGTGAACTAAAGTGAATAAAGGCACAACCAAAAGCTCGTCAGACTACTTCATGTGATCAGCATCTGAGGCTTCGAGTCTTACAAAGCCAAGTGGCCATTTTCTTGCCCAACAAGGAGAATTCAAGCTACTTTTGTGGAGCTGATGAAGCAAAAGTTCAAGTAAAGGGACGGTGGGTTTTGAAGCCCTTCCTTGTCACCTCCCCCCAGGTCTTGCCTTTACAAACATAAAATTGTCCTTTGAAGGCTTTGCAGATGTCCCACAAATCATGAGGATGGATGTGGGATTTGGGGTGTTTTTTTTGAGAAGAAACACTTGAAAACCTGCTCTACACCAACAACAAAGCAAAACAAAAGGTACTGAAGAATGTGCGTGTGGCGGGATCAGGAGAGGGACAGTTTATGGCACCTCAGGGGACAGCGTGGGGAGCTGTCATTAGGTAAAGTTCCCCAGAAACTAGATTTCAGTTAGGGACCCCGTGGGGCTCTGAGGCCAAGCCCCTGCAGCCAGCATGGCCCACTCTTAAAAGGAGTGGCCAAGGAAGGCCTTGGCTTCCCAGGGGGGCTGCTCTGCACAGGATCTGGGGAAAGGGTTGTGCTACCTTCGCCCCCCAATCTTCCTTCTGGCCAGCAGGGTTCCTCTGGCTAAAAATAAAAAGGCAAAGGAAGGCCGTCCTCCGTGAGTGTGGCTGGCCCAGGTGCCGGCTCCCACAGGAGGGGCCAGCTTTGCCTCCTGGCCCCGCCCACTGGCCGCACAGATGAGGTCCAGCTCCCCGTGGGCCACCCTCAGGCCTGGGCCAGCCGGGAGGCCCCAGCCGCCGGAAGCTCTAGAAGCCCCGGCAGGCAGGTGTTCCTTGTCTTTGCACCACAGGTACCTTTGTTTACATCTGCAAAAACCAGCCACAGGAGTTCAGCTGAGGGGCTGCTCTCGGGCCTGTTTCCTCTCAGCCTTGACGCCCACGGAGCCGGAGCCGGAGCTGGAGCCCGGTCAACTCCAAACCAACAAGGTGCACGTGGGTCCTCAGCACCGGCACTAAACAAAGCAAACCGGAACCCCCGACAGAAAGGAACGGGATAAAGACCAGGTGTCCCTTTTGCAAATCTGGGAAGGTGGAAAGGATTAAATCCCTACTTTGGAAATCAAGAATTGAGACTTACTTGAAAAATAAGTACTTAAGATTCTATGAGACAAAAACCTAATAAAATGAAACACTAAGCCTTTTTTTAAATTTTTATTTTCAGAACATTAAATTTACCCATAAAAACATTCTAAAAAAAAAAAATGGAACAAAGACCTTAACATTAGAGTGAAAACCAAAAAATTTTTAGAAGAAAATGTAGGGAAATATTTTAAAGATCTTGTGATAGGAGGAGGTTTCCTAGACCTTACAACCAAAGCATGAACAATGAAAGAAGAAATAGACAAATGGGATCACCTCAAAATTGAACACTTTTGGGCATCAAATATACTTGTCAGGAAAGTAAAAAGGAAGCCTATGCAATGGGAGAAAATATTTGGAAACCACATATCAGGTAAGGGTTTAATATCCTGAATATATAGGGAGATCATACAACTCAACAGGAAAAAGACAAAGGTTCCAATTTAAAAACAGGCAAGAGACATGGGCAGACACTTGACCGGAGAGGAAATACAAATGGCTCAAAAACATATGAAAAGATGATCAACCCACACTGGTTATTAGGGAAATGCAAATCAAAACCACAATGAGGTATTATCTCACACCTAATAGAATGTCCATTATAAAAAAAAAAACCAGAAAACTACAAATGCTGGAGAGGATGTGGAAAAAGAGGTACATTTATTCACTGTTGGTGGGAATGTAGAATGGTGCAACCACTCTGGAAAGCAGTTTGGTGGTTCCTCAGGAAGCTAAGTATAGAATTGCCATATGATCCAGCAATCCCATTACTAGGTGTACACTCAGAGGAACTAAAGGTAAGGACACCAATGGACTTTCTACACCAATGTTTATAATGGCATTATTCATGATTGCCAAGAGATGGAAACAACCCAAATGTCCATCAACGGACAAGTGGATAAACATACTGTGGTACATATATATAAAGGAATAATAAGAAGGAGTAAAGTTATGAGGCATATAATAACATGGATGAACTTTGAGGACATTGTGTTGAGTGAAATTAGCCAGAAACAAAAGGACAAATACTGTATGGTCTCACTAATATAACTAACTATAATGAGCAAACTCAGAACTAACTAAAATGAGCAAACTCTGAGAGCTAAAACTAAGAACACAGGCTTGCAGGAGATAGAAAGAAGGTGGAGACTGGGCATTTGATGCTGAAGGAGTACAGAATGTTCAACAGGATTGACTATAATGATCCGGAAATGCATAACACAATATAATCTGACTGTGGCACAATACTAAAGTGTAATGAACAAAGCTTAGTGCCAGTGCAGTTGAAACAGGAAGGCTAGTGGCATGTATGACACCAGAAGGATAGATAGAGGATAAAGGCTGAGACTTTATAGCTTGGTGAAACCTAGAGTGGACAATTATGGTGATTAAATGTACAAATGTAAGAAAGTTTTTACATGATGGGGAACAAAAGAATGTCACCATTGCAACATGTTGAAAATGGAATGGTATATGGAAAAAATACAATCAATGCAAACTAGGGTCTACAGTTAACAGTAACAGTGAAATATTCTTCCATGAAATGTAACAAAGACAATATACCAAAGCTAAATGTCAATAAGAGGGCAGTATACTGAAGGGGTATGGGATTCTTGTTGATGTGGTTGTCTCCCCATTTTATTTTATTTTATTTTTTAATTTTCTTCCTCTTCTTTACTTGTGAAAGAAATGTTAATGTTCTCATATAGATTGTGGTGGTAAATGCCTAACTATGTGATTATACCAGGAGAAACTGACAGTTCAACTAGAATGGATTGTATGGTGTGTGAATAAAACTGTTTAAAAATAGAAAGATACAAGTGCTGGAGAAAATGTGGACAGAGATAGAGCTATTTACTGTTGGTAAGGAAGTAGAATGCTGCAACCCCTCTGGAGGAAAATGTAGTGGTTCCACAGTAGGCTGGGAGTAGGGCTGCCATATGATCTTGCAACCCTGTTATGTGGTATAGACTTGGAAGAACTGAAAGCAGGGACACAAATAGACATTTGCACACTGATGTTTATGGCAGCACTATTCATGATTTGTAATGGATGGAGGTGGCCTAAGGCTACATAGATGGATGAACAGAGGGGCGAACTGAGATGTATACATACAACAGAATATTGAGTGCTGCAAGAAGGACTGAAGTCATGAGGTACGCAACTAGGTGAATCAATCTTGAGGACATTATGTTGAGTGAAATAAACCAAAAATGAAAGACTTCTTGGAAAGACTTCCCTTCCAATCCCTTTGACCTTGAGAGGGGAAGTTAGCTGAGATGAAATTTGATTATTAAAGTGTTTTTCACTCAAAAAAATACCATAATGCCTCATTAATATAAACGATAATAAGCAAATGCTCAGAATTGAATTTGACAGCATAGGTTACCCGGGAATAGAGATTAAGCAGAGATTGGGCAATCGATGATTAAGGAGTACAGAATGTTCAATAAGGCTTATTGTAAAGGTTCCTAGATTGTAAGCTCTTACAGCAGTCACATTTACTCCTGAGTTTTAACCATTATTTCTAAATTCTGAGATGCTGTGTTCTTTGTGTATATCCTGGCAGTTCCCAGGAAATTTGGGTATCGGTGTGACACCTGAGACCCAGAGATAGAGTTCAGCAGCTCTGTAAGTCAGAATTACTCCACACAGCAACTGTTAAAGAAGCTGAAAAAGAGATCAGACTACAATTAGAGACATGAATAAAACAGACTTGGGTTAGGACTAAGGTAAATTAGAATACAGGATAAAGGATGATATTGACTGTATTTTAAAACTCCAACTTCCCAGAATATTTTAGGCATAAAATTAAAAAAGGTGTTTACAAAGCCCCCTTGAAGGACTGGAGAAAAATATGGAATTATTAAACTTCCACACCTGGGGAATTCATGCTATTCTGTTAAGCAATAGGGGCTCCCAATTTAATAAGCCAAGCCCTAGATCTAGAGGCTTGCCCTTATGAAATTTACCTCTCCAATGGCAAAGCTAAGCCTACTTATAACTATGCCCAAGAGTCACCCCCAGAGAACCTCCTTTGTTGCTCAGATGTGGCCGGCATCTGTGAGCCAATTCTGCCAATTAACTCATTACCCTCCCCTCTACATTGGACATGACTCCCAAGGGTGTAAATCTCTCTGGCATTGTGGGCAATGAGTCCCAGGGATGAGCCTGGCCCTGGCATCATGGCATTGAAAATGCCTTCTTGACCAAAAAGGGTAATAAAAATGTAACAAAATAAAATTTCAGTGGCTAAGAGATTTCAAATAGAGTCAAGAGGTCATTCTGGAGGTTATTCTTATACATTATAAAAATATTCCTTTAGTTTCTAGTGTATTAGAATGGCTAGAAGCAAATACTGGAAACCATTGAATTGTAATGCAGTAGCCTTGTTTCTCAACGATGTTTGCATAACTAGATAGCTTTTATAATGTGACTGTGTGATTGTTAAAACCTTGTGATTGACACTCCCTTTACTCAGTGTATGGGCAGGTGAGTAATAAAAGACAAAAATATATATAAATAATTATTTGGGGGAATAAGGTTTATGGTATGTTTTGGGTGTTCTTTTGTACTTTTATTTTTTATTTTAATTATTTTTTCAGGGAGTAATGAAAATGTTTTAAAATTGATTGTGGTGATGAATATGCAACTTATGAAGACACAGTGAAGGTATCATCTTGTTGCCTTAGTTTGTGCACTTTTATGGCCTCAGAACTGTAAATTAGTAACATAAATCCCCTGTATAAAAGCCAATCCATTTCTGGTATTCTGCATAACAGCAGCATTAGAAAACCAGAATAGACCCTGTGATGGTTAGGTTCATGTGTCAACTTGGCCAGGTGATGGTGTCCAGCTGTATGGTCAAGCAAGCACTGGCCTAACCATTATTGCAAGGACATTTGTGGCTGGTTAATAAACCAGAAGCCTGGTTTATTAAATCAACTGGCTGCAGCTGTGACTGATTACATCAACAAAGGGTGTGCCTTCTGCAATGAGAGAATTCAATCAGCTGGATTTAATCCAATCAGTTGAAGACTTTTTAGCAAGAAAGAGAACCTTCACTTCTTCTTTGGCTAGCCAGCAAAGCATTTCCTGAGGAGTTCATCAAACACCTTCATCAGATTTGCCAGTTTGCTGCCTGCCCTATGGAATTTGGACTCATGCATTCTGCCCTATGGAATTTGGACTCGTGCATCCTGCCCTACAGAATTTGGACTCATGCATCCATGCAGTTGCATGAGACACTTTTATAAAATCTTATGTTTATAGATAACTCTTGATTCTGGTTCCCTAGAGAACTCTAATACAGACCCCAATCCTAATCCTGTCCTCCTAAAGGGGAAATACAGTCAGGAATCTGGGTCACACAGTGGATATGAGGAAGAGGATTTCAACCAATTTGCAAATCTTTACTTTTCTGGATGGTATCATCCTCTGTTCTTATAATGTGATTTCAGGGGACAGAATTAAGCTAATGCTATCAGCTGGAAGTCTCTGACTGATATATTCAAGTTGGGAAGGCAGAAAGTATGGAGAGATACTGTGCCAGTTTGAATGTATTGTGTCCCCCAAATGCCATTATCTTTGATGTAATCTTGCGTGGGCAGACATTATCAGTTTTGATTAGATTTCTTTGAGTGTTTCTTTGGAGCTGTGCCCCACCCAGCTGTGGGTGATGACTGATTGGATAATTTCCATGGAGGTGTTGCTCCACCCATTCAGGGTGGGTCTAAGTTGATTAGCGGAGCCATATATATGAGCTGACATAACAGAAGGAACTCACTGCAGCTGTGAGTGACATTTTGAAGAGGAACTACAGCCAAGAGGGACACTTTGAAGAAAGCACAGGAGCTGCAGATGAGAGACAGTTTGAAGATGGCTGTTGAAAGCAGACTCTTGCTCCAGAGAAGCTAAGAGAGGACAAATACCCCAAGTGCAACTAAGAGTGACATTTTTGAGGAACTGCAGCCTAGGGAGGAATGTCTTGGGAGAAAGCCATTTTGAAACCAGAACTTTGGAGCAGATGACAACCACGTGCCTTCCCAGCTAACAGAGTTTTTTCAGGCACCATTGGCCATCCTCCAGCAAAGGTACCTAATTGCTGATGTGTTACTTTGGACACTTTATGGCCTTAAGACTGTACCTGTGTAACCAAGTAAACCCCCTTTTATAAAAGCCAATCCATCTCTTGTGTTTTGCACTCTGGCAGCATTAGCAAACTAGAACAGATACTAACAGAACATAGAACTGATAACCACCATGGCCAGAAAGGAGGAGAGGTAAATGCTACCATGGAATATAAAGTCCAGTGCTACCTACACTGGGATCCAAAGAGAAGGCCCAGGAGAGTGGGGCAAGATGGCAGCATGGTGAGGTGTGGAATTTAAGTTACTCCTCTAGGGCAGATGGTAAACAGCCAGGAACTGTCTGGAACAACTGTTTGGGGGACATCTGTGACCGGACACACATTGTACACCAGTCTGGAATGAGTGGAATGGCTGAGATCACAGCAAAGAACTAAATGGAAATGTCCTCATAAAGACTGTGATGGTGAATGCATCATTCTGTGATTATACTGGGAGCCATTGATTGTTTATTTATGATGGAATATACGGTGTGTGAATAAAACTTTTAAAAATAAGCAGAGGGACACAAGTGCTGGAGAAAATGTGGAGCTGATCTGGAGGACAGTGTGGTGGTTCCACAGGAAGCTAAGTATGGGGTTGCCATAGAGTCCAGCAACCCATTATCCAGTATATGCTTGGAAGAACTGAGAGCAGGGACATGAATGGACATTTGCACACTGCTGTTTATGGCAGCAGTATACACAAATCACAATGGATGGAGGTAGCCTGAGGGTACATTGAATGAAGAACAGAATGGCAAACTGTGGTATATACATAAAATGCAACACTGAGAAGCCACAAGAAAGAATGAAGTTGTGAGGTATTCAATTAGGTGAATGGAATTATAGGACAGTATGTTGAAATAAAGCAGAAATGAAAAGGCAAACATTATGATGCCTCACTAATATGGACTAACTATAATGTTCAAACTCTGAGAACTGAATCTGAGAGCACAGGTTACCAGGGGAAGGCTTACTGTAAAGGTTCCTATATTGTAAGCTCTTACAGCCGTTACATCTATTTCTGAGTTGTAATGGTTACCTCTGAATTCTGAGATGCTGAGCTCTTTGTGTATAACCTGGTCGGTCCCTGGAACTTCAGGCATCTGTGTGAAACCTGAGGCTCAGAGCTAGAGCTTGGCAGCTATGAATGTCAGTATTACCTTATACAGCAACGTTAAAAAAGATGAAAAAGAGTTCAGACTTCAATTAGAGATATGAATGAAGCGGACCTGGTTAGGACTAAGGCAAATCAGGCCAAAGGGTAAAGGATGATACTGACTGTGTTTCAACACTTCAACTTCTATGTGAGACTAAACGAAGATATATTTATTTGGTGAAAAATCTATATTTTCTCTAGCTTGCCATGTAATTTAATTTATATGTCAGTTTATTCAAACACCATAACTACATGGAACCTTGAAAAGGGGGTGAGAGCTCATTTGGTTGTACAGGTTAGTGTGAAGCCCTGATACATCCCAGAGTAATACTGGCAAAGAATAAAAAAGTATTTGTATACATCCCTTGATAGACTGGGAAAAAAATGTGGAAATATTAAACTTACCTACCAAGGGAATTCCTTATAGTCTTACAAGATTTGGTGAGTACTATTTTAGTGGGATGAGCTCTCAATCTTGGGGCATGCCCTTATGAAGCTTGTTGATGCAAAGGAGAGGCTAACCCTACTTATAATTATGTCTAAGATTCATCCCCAGACAACCTCTTTTGTTGATCAGATGTGGTCTCTGCAACCCATGTCAGCACGTAGACTTGTGGCCCTCCCCCTACATGGGACATGACACACAGGGGTGTAAATTTCCCTGGCAACATGGGACGTGACTCCTGGAGATGAGCCTGGATCAGCATTGTGGGACTGAGAAAGCCTTCCTGACCAAAAGGGGAAAAAGAAATGAAACAAAATAAAGTTTCAGTGGCTGAGAGATTTCAAATAGAGTAGAGAGGTCATTTGGAAGGTTATTCTTATGCATTATATAGATATCCCTTTATAGTTTTTAGTGTATTGGAATAGCTAGAAGGAAATACCTGAAACTGTTGAAATGCAACCCAGTAGTCTTGAATCTAGAAGATGAGTGTATAATTATATAGCTTACACAGTGTGACCATGTGATTGTGAAAACCTTTTGGCTCCCACTCCCTTTATCCTGTATATGGACAGATGAGTAGAAAACTGGGGACAAAAATCAAATGAATAATAGCGGGTATGGGTGTATGGGATATTTTAGGTGTTCTTTTTTTACTTTTATTTTTATTCTTACGTTTTTTCTTGGAATAATGAAAGTGTTCAAAAATTGACTGTGGTGAGTGATGTCATCAACATGGTGATGTAAACAGCAACTGAAAATTCCTCTACAGAGATTCAATGAGAAAAGGACAATTCTGAATTATTTGAAACACCGAAGGAGGATATAGACTGGAGAAGGACCCTGCAGATGCCAAACTGAAGAAAGAGAAGAAATATCAGGTAGGAATCTTCCATCCCAGACCACCCAGTCCTCTCCCCTCCCTCTAACTCAGTCTCAGTGTGGGAAAGGCACAGAATCAGGAGATGGGACCCCTCCTAACAGGGACACAGATTTTAAAATCTCTGACAGCAGTGAGACATACCACACTGTTTGAAGACCTGGGGACAGGGGAGGACATTTCAAGGCTCAGGTCAGTGACAGAAAAAGAGATTGAGGAAACATGGACAGGGACTGCATTTCCAGCCCTGGGTCTCAAAACCCTTCCCCCACCCCTGAGCAATGCAGCAGCAGGTGGCCATTTCCTTGCCTTGGGAATGGCTGGAGTACTGGGTCAGCTGATGGAGTATTTTCCAAAGGTGGAGTCCCACATCGAGCCAGATTTTGGCTGGCAAAGTGAGGACATAGGAATCCTGCAGTTTCAGCTCACCTGTGTAGATGCAGCCTATGCTCAGAGGCAAAGCAGCCTCAGGACAATTCAGTTACCAAACAGCACCATCTGCTGGACAGTCCAGAAAGTGCAATGGAATACAAACACTTAAAAAGATGCTCCAATGTGGAATATGACTCCCGGGGAGGAATCTAGACCAAGCATTGTGGGATGGAGAACATCTTCTTGACCAAAAGGGGGATGTGAAAGGAAATGAAATAAGCTTCAGTGGCAGAGAGATTCCAAAAGGAGCCGAGAGGTCACTCTGGTGGGCACTCTTACGCACAATATAGACAACCCTTTTTAGGTTCTAATGAATTGGAATAGCTAGCAGTAAATACCTGAAAGTATCAAACTATAACCCAGAACCCATGAATCTTGTAGACAATTGTGGCAACATGATTGGGAAAGCCATATGGACCACACTCCCCTTTGTCCAGTTTATGGATGGAGGAGTAGAAAAATGGGGGGGGGGGGAAGGCACCCAGTGTTTTTATTTTGGTTGTTCTTTTTCACTTTGGTTTTTAGTCTTATTGTTTTTGTGTGTGAGGTAATGAAAATGTCAAAAATTAATTTTGGTGATGAATGCACAACTATATAATGGTACTGTAAACAACTGAATGTATGCTTTGTTTCATATGACTGCATGGTATGTAAATATATCTCAATAAAAATGAATTAAAAAAAATGCTCCAGACCCTTTATTAGAACAAGAGCCCATAGAAACCCAGATGTTTTGACTGAGAAATACAGATAAACCAACTGTCAAAGCAGGGCTCTAAAGCAATCCCAAGTCTTGCTGGCTAGCGGAAATCAGAGCACCACTGGAAGCCAGCAGATCTGTATTACCACACACAGTGAACTTGCTGGGGTGCCCAGTGCCCAAGTCCTGTCCTTGTGGCAGGTCACAGTGGGTCCCTGATTTGGAGGACAGATTGGGGCACAGAACCAATAACTGGCCATTGAGAGAAACAAAGAAATATAGAAATCAAAGAAAACCAAAGGGAAAAGAGAGAAAACAACCTCAAGAATAATCAAGAAAATCAGATGCCTAGACAGTAAAAAATCACAAGCCACACCAGGAAACATGAAGATATGGCCCAGTCAAAGGAATAAACTAATACCTCAACTGAGATTCAGGAGTTTAAACAACTAATTAAAGGTGTTCAAACAAATCTTCTAAATTAAATCAATGTGTTGAAAGAAAATGTGACAAAAGTGATGAAGCATATAAAGAAGACACTGGGTGGCCAAAGGAAGAATTCGTAAGCTTGAAAAAACAAACAGAAGAACTTATGGGAGTGAAAGTAACAATAGAAGAGATGAAAAACACAAGGGAGACATACAACAGCAGATTTTTAAGAGGCAGAAAAAGGATTATAGAACTAGAGGACAGGAAATCTGAAATCCTACACACAAAAGAACAGATAGGGAAAAGAATGGAAAAATATGAACAGGGGCTCAGAGAACTGAATGACAACATGAAGCACACAAATATACCTATTATAGGTGTTCCAGAAAGAGAAGAGAAGGGAAAGGGGACAAATGAATAATAGAGGAAATAATCAATCAAAATTTCCCAACTGTTATGAAACACAGATTTCTCAATAGAAACCATGGAGGTGAGAAGACACTGGTATGACATATTCAAGATACTGAAAGAGAAAAAAATGCCAACCATGAATCCTATATCCAGCAAAACTGTCCTTCAAAAATGAGGGAGAGTTTAAAATATTTACAGATAAACATATACTGAGAGAGTTCATGAACAGAAGACCTTCTAAACAAAAAATAGTAAAGGGAGTTCTACAGACAGATACGAAAAGACAGGAGGCTGAGGTTTGGAGAAGGGTGTAGAAAAGATACCATGAGATAGAAAGAGCGTAAAGATCAGCCATTTGATGTTGAAAGAGTACAGAATGTTCAACAGGATTGATTGTATAGAATCAGAAATGGATAGGACAGTACTGTGTGATGGTAGCACAATACTGTAAGTACACTGAACAAGGATGACTGTGGGTATGGTTGAAAGAGGAAGATTAGGGGTAAGTAGGACACCATAAGGAAAGATAGAAGATAAAGACCAGGATGGTATAACTTAGTGAAACCTAGAGTGGTCAATAATTGTGATTAAATGTACAAATATAGGAATGATTTCACACAAGTAAAAACAAATGATTGTCAACTTTGCAAGGTGTTGAAAATGGGATGATATTGGGGAAAAATAAAATCAATGCAAACTAGAGTCCATAGTTAACAGTAACGTTGTAATATCCTTCCATTAATCTACAAAGGCAATATTCCAAAGCTAAATGCCTATAAGAGGGGGATGTAAGGGAGAGTATGGGATTCTTGGCATTGGTTTTATTGTCTGACCTGTTTATTGTATTTTATTTTTATTTTATTTTTTCTTTTGTTGTATCCCTCTGCTTATATTTTAGACAGCTTTATTCACACACTATACATTCCCTCCTAAGTAAACAATCAATGGTTCTCATATTATGCATTTACCACCATTATCTGTATGAGAACATTTCCATTCCTTCTACAGAGAAAGAAGAGGCAAGAAAAAAAAAAGAGAAAAGAAAAAATAACTAAACTAACAGGGATACAAGTGCTGGAGAAAATGTGGACAGAGGGATGTACTCAATCACCTTTGGTGGTGAAGTAGAATGGTGCAGCTCATCTGGAGGGCAGTGTGGTGGTTCCACAAGAAGCTAAGTACGGGGTTGCCATATGGTCCTGCAACCCTGTTATTTTGTATATACTTGGAAGAACTGAAAAGAGAGACAGGAATAGACATTTGCACAGTGGGGTTTATAGAGGTGGTATTCATGATTCACAGTGGATGGAGGTGGCCTAAGGGTACATCACAGATGAATGGAATGGTGAACTATGGTGTATACATACAATGGAATATTGAGCTGCTACAAGAAAGAATGAAGTTGTGAGCTATGCAAATAGGTGAATGGGCATTGAGGACTGTATGTTAAGCAAAACAATCCAGAAATGAAAAGATAAACATTATAATGCCTCACTAATATGGACTAACTATAATGTGCAAATCTCTGAGAATTCAATCTGAGAGCATATGTTACCAGGGGAAGGCTTACTGTAAAGATTCCTAGATTGTAAGCTCTTACAACAGTTACATCTCTTCCTGAGTTTTAATAGCTATTTCTGCATTCTGAGATGCTGAGCTTTTTGTGTCTGGTCGATGCCTGGAACTTTGGCTATCTGTGTGATGTGGGAAAATAGCCTGAGCTGGGAGTGCGTCCTTGATGTGCTCGGGGGTGCAGAACATCCAATCCTGCCCAGACGGAACACTGTCCAGGGCAGCACCCGCATTGTTGCTACAAGAAGCGCAGCCTGTCCCTGACTTCCCTATCTTACTAACTTCTTTATCCTGCCTTCTCCGGCCTGTTACTAACTCCCCTATTTTCTGTGATAAGATGAAGCTAATAAATATGATGTGAAGCAAGCAGAGGGACTCTTTGTCTTCAAGGCTCTGAGTTCCCTGCTCCCAGAACTTTATATTTTGTGCCCGTGTTTCATTCCTGCGCTGCCCTGTCAGCAATAGTGTGACACCTGAGACACAGAGCCAGAGTTGGCAGCTATGAATGTCAGTATTACCTCATACAGAAAATGTTAAAGAATCTGAAAAAGAGATCAGACTTCAATTAAAGATGTGAATGAAATGGACTTGGTTAGGACTAAGGTAAATCAGACTAAAGGGTAAAGGATGATGTGGATGGTGTTTTAAAACTTCAACTTCTGTGTGAGACCAAAGGAAGAGACGTTTATTATGTGCAAATCTATATTTTTTCTAGCACACTATATAATTTAACTTGTATGGTCAGTTTAGTCAAACACCCTAATAACATGGAACATTGAATAGGGAGTGAAATCTTGTTGGTTTGTACAGGTTAGTGTGAAGCCCTGATACAACCCAGAGTAATTTGGGCAGAGAATAAAAATGTATTTGCAAAGCCCCCTTGAGGGACTGGGGGAAAATGTGGAAATATTAAACTTACTCACCAGGGGAATTTCTGATATTCTCACAAGCATTTGGGACTACCAATTTAGAAGGCCAAGCTCTCGATCTTGGGGCTTGCCCTCATGAAGTTTGTTACTGCAAAGGAGAGGCTAAGCCTACTTATAATTATGCCTAAATGTCACCCCTAGAGAGTATCTTTTGTTGCTCAGATATGGCCTCTCTCTCTAAGCCAACTCTGGCAGATAAACTCACTGCCCTCCCCACTATGAGGGACATGATTCCCAAGGGTGTAAATTGCCCTGACAATGTGGGACATGACTTGTGGGGATGAGCTTGGCCCTGCCATCATGGCATCAAGAAAGCCTTCTTGGCCCAAATGGGGGAAGAGAACTGAAACAAAATAAAGTTTCAGTGGCTGTGAGATTTCAAATGGAGTTGAGAGGTCATTTTGGAAGTTATTCTTATGCATTATATAGATATCCCTTTTTAGTTTTTAGTACACTAAATAAAAGATACTCAATATGTGTTTGTGAATGGAATTCAGTTGAAACTGAATTTAGTGTACTAGAATAGCTAGAAGGAAATACCTGAAACTGTTGAACTGCAACCCAGTAGCCTTGATTCTTGAAGACAATTGTATAACTATTTAGTTTACACTGTGTAACCATGTGATTGTGAAAACCTTGTAGCTCCCATTCCCTTTATCCAATGTATGCACAGATGAGTAGAAAACTGGGGACAAAAATTAAATGAATAATTGGGGGGATGGGGGGATGTGATGTTTTGGGTGTCCTTTTTTACTTTAATTTTTATTCTTATTCTTTTTTATGGTAATCAAAATATGCAAAATTGATTGTGGTGATGAATGCAGAACTATATAATGGTACTGTGAACAACTGATTGTACACTGTGGATAACTGTATGGTTTGTGACTATATCTCAATAAAATTGAATTAAAAAATCAATTGTGGTGAAGAATGCACAACTATATGATGATAATTTGAACCACTGATTTTACACTTTGGATGACTGTATGGTATATTAATATATCTCAATGAACTTGAATAAAGAAAAAAAAGAGAAGGCTGAAAGATGGTAGGACCTTCTCTGCTGTTGAATATTATGGTTCTGACCAATATATCTTTGCTTACTTTTGATGGAATGCTACAAGTCTTTGAGATTAACTTTTTCTAGCCATGCTCCAATTCCCTAATTCTTTTATCATTGACAAGTCTTTGGCTTTTCTATACCCAGTTCCATCATAGGTACTAGGATGAGAAGACAAGAGTTTCAACTGTATTCCATTCACAAACACATACTGAGTATCTTTTATACACCATGGCTGTGCTAGGTACCAGATGTACAAAGATGAGACTGAGATTTTACATCCAGCCAAAGTGACCTTCAAGAACAAGGCCACAAGCTATTGTTAACATGTAATACTCAAGGAATATTGCTCCTATGAGCATTTCCTTTGGAATCCACTAGAGAGCAAGCTTCAGACCTATCAAGATGACTAATGAGATGTCAATATTAACACTAGTGTCCCTCCAGGAGGCAGTACTAGGAAAGTACAGTGTACGGCAAAAAACAAGAAGTGCTTACACTCCAGTCTCTGTCTCCCTCTCCCCAGTGATGCCTTAGTGTCTAGAGGCACATCCATGGCTGAATCAGTCACTGACAGAGGGAGGCCTCCTGGATAACCCTCAGTCTACTGTCTTTTGAAAACTTTGAGCTCTTAGCCCATTGAAGTGCTGGAATTCCAGAACCCCCAAAACAGGGTTGATTCTATATCTCAACAATCAAAGCACCAGGATATATCTGAATTTATAAAAGAGCCTGCCCTGATAACTTTCTGCTAACTCTTAAAGGCACCATAAGGAAACCTTCTAACAAATTTATGTTTCTGAGGTTTATCCACGTTGTTAGGTGTAGATGTTTGTTTTGTTCACTTTTATTGCCATGATGGGCACTGTGAAGTACCCATATCCTCATTCAGGAATGAATGTCTTATTCCCCCAACTAATGGGTATGCTGCAGGCAGACAGCCCTTAGCTATCAGATTCTCTGAGGTTTAGCTCAGCTGAAGAGAACCATCTCACCCCAGTGGCTGGGGATGCCATGCCCAGTGGCTGGTAGCCAATAACTGACTGATCAGGGCATAAGGTCCCAGACCTCTCACCCCAATACAGGATAGCTCTAAAGGTTCATCCCAACTTCAGAACCCCCATAGGGTTGGCTGAAATTTCTGGTGTGACTACATCACAGCTCAACTTCTATCTCCATACAATCCTGCTTCGTTTCCTTCCTTTTCACAGCTATTGATCCCAAGAGAACTCCCAAATAAGCTCCCTGCATACTAATCTCAATTTGAGAATCTGCTTCCTGGGAAAACCAAACCTGTGACAATATATAAAGATACAATTTACCCATTAAAAACAGAACAAAAGAAAATATCAGTAGAGTTTATGTACACTAGTAGTGAGCAATCTAAGGAGGAACTCAAGGAAAAAAATTCCATTTACAATAGCAACTTAAAGAATCAAATATCTAGGAATAAATCTAACCAAGGACATAAAGGACTTGTACAGAGAAAACTATAAAACATTGCTATAGGAAGTCAAAGATGAGCTACGTAAATGAAAGGACATCTGTGTTCATGGATTGGAAAACTAAATATTAAGATGTCAAATCTATCCAAAATGATTTACAAATTCAATGCAATCCCAATCAAAATTCTAACAGCCTACTTTGCAAAAATGGAAAACCCAATTATCAAATTTATTTGGAAGGGTAAAGGGCCCCAAATAGCCCAAAATATCTTGAAATGGAAGAATGAAGTTGCAGGACTCATTCTTCCTGACTTTAAATCATATTACAAAGCTACAGTACTCAAAACAGCATGATACTGGCACAAGAATAGATATATCAATGAATGCAATTTAATTGAGAATTCAGAAATACACCCTCATACCTATGGTCAGTTGATTTTTGACAAGGCTGCCAAGTCCACTTAATTGGCAAAGAGCAGTCTCTTCAAAAAATGGTAATGGGAGAATTGGATATCCATATACAAAAGAATGAAAGAGGGACCCTATCTCACACCATATATAAAAATTAACTCAAAATGCATCAAAGACCTAAATATAAGAACTAGGACTATAAAACTCCTAGAAAAAAATTTAGGGAAGCATCTTCAGCATCTTGTGTTAAGCAGTGCATTCTTAGACAATACATCCAAAGTACAAGTAATGAATTAAAAAATAGATAAATGGGACCTCTGCAAAACTGAACCACATGGAGCAGTCCACACAAAGAGGAACAGTCTCCTGCCAACAGCCCCCATTAACTTGCCAATCACGTAAGGGAGCCCCTGTCAGGCCTTTAGTTGACTACAGTCCCAGCCCCAGATGACAGCAATCTCAAGAGACACCTTGAGGTATAATTGCCTAGTCAAGCTGAACCGAAATTCTTGACCCAAGGAAACTGTAGGAGATGATAAATGTCAACTGCTGTTTACAAAAGGAAAAACAAATGGGGATATGCCAAAAGGATACAGCAGCCAACCTAAATGAGTTCCCAATGACTGAATTTGAAACAATTTGAGTAGCAAATTAAATAATAACAGTATTGGATCATAACCCAATGAATAAAATAAATCTCCATGAATCTACACTGATATAAATAAGTGATTAAATGAATGAATATAAGGAGGGTAAAGGAACAAATATTCCTTATAGAAAAATTCCCATTAATACATGTAGAAAGAATGTGGAAAATAGAAAATCACCATTACAGCATCACAGTAATAATTATTGCAGGCCAGACCCATGGATGAATGATAAAATTAGTGGGTGTAACATTAAGGAGAAATAGGATATTTGCATATCCTCAAAGAATCTCCCCCAAAATATTTATTAATTAAGGAAGCTTTAACAAATATGTCCATGAATTCTTTGATATTCCCTCCTCCAGGAGGTGGAGCTATTTCCCTCTCCTAGAGTGTGGGTTGGTCTTAGTCACTATTAGAAAAGAGAGAGATCATGACTTTACAATGGGTAAACCTGGCAGACCACCTTAACCAAGCGATCAAGGTTAATATCTCCAGTAATATGTCATGCAATTATCATGTACCCCTTAATATGACATTATGGGAATGGCACATCACCTCTGTGGTATTCTTCCCCAAAATCTATAATCTCACTTTAATCATGAGAAAACATCAGTGAATCCCAAACTGAGGGACATTGTGTAAACTACTTGACAACTATTATTCAAAAGTGTCAAGGCCATGAATTCAGAGAAACTAACAGATTTGAGGGGATTAAGGAGACCTGGAGAATAAATGCAAACATGTTTTCCTGGAACAGATAGAAGGGAATTAGCAAACAAATTGGGGAAAATCAACTAAAATATGTAATCTACTTAATTGTATTGTACCAATGCTAATTTATTAGTTTGACAAATGTACCATTGTTAAGGGAAGCTGGGTGAAGATTATATGGGAAAACTGTACTCTTTTTGCACATCTCAATAAATGAAAATTTACAGGCTGGGAACAATATTTACAATACATATAACAAGCAATTAGTATATAAAATATAAAATGAACACATACAAATCAATAAGACAAAAATAACTACAGAAAAAAAGGCAAGTGAGGAATGATGTCATCAACATGACATAGACATCCTCTGGAAAAGTCTCCCCTCAGAATAAACAAATAAAAGGACAACTCCCACTTGCTTGGATCTCTGGAGTATGAGAGAGACTGGAGAAGGAAGGACTCCACAAATGCCAAATCAAAGAAAAACAAACACTAAATTCAGGTAGGAGATTTCTGTATCAGACCTGACAGCCTGGACCACTCAGCCTCACAGGGTCCCAACCAGCTTGGGAGTCACACAGAAGCAGCATGGCCTAGGTCCCTCCTACCACAGATGCAGACCAAAGAGCCACTTAGAGCAGCAATTTAGAACCCCATGCATATCCAGGCAGAGGGACCCAAGCCTGCAGAGATGCAGTGTGGAACACAAGCAGCGGAGGAGTGCCACATACAAAAGTGCCCATACGTAAAAACAAAGGGGCCATGGCAGAACTGTTAGCAAGAGGTACACACACCCAATCAAGTCTCTGTTTACTGGACCACCTAAATGCAAAACAGACCTTTCTGGATTGACTGCATCTGGCTAATAGGGAACAAACAAGAGGCAGAAAAGCCTCATAGTAATAAAAGGGGGGGGGGGGGGTGAGACTGAACTACTGTAAGACACGACAGGTCCCAGAACTGAAAAGTGCAATGAAAAGGGGACACTGAGTGAGAAGAGAGAATTTAAACAAATAAAGGACTGGAGAGAAAATACTGCACAAAAACAAAACAGATCAAGATTCCTGGACAAGGAACAGAGAAAAGGAAGCTTTTTCCTGGAGGTGATAAAATTGCAGGCAAAAAGTACAATCTTAAAAAATGTACTGCATATCCAGGAGAAGAATCACATGCAGAAGAGCTGAGAAAATCTGACCAGTTAAACACAGACTATTCTAAAGGTCCAGAAGAACTTGGACCAAGCATCAAAGTTAAGCCTCAACACAAAGCAAGTCAACAATATCACCCCAGGCAAGAGGGAAAAATGGATGTTCAGAGTTAATACATCAAAATAATCATTAGCAAAAAATTACAAGCCATACCAAGAAACAGGAAAATACAGTTCAGTCAAGGGAACAAATTAAAACTTCAGAGGAGACACAGACTTTGGAACAACTAATCAAAGAAGTTCAAACAAATCTCCAGCATCAATTCAAGTAGATGAAGGAAAATATGGATGAAAATAAACTAATAATAGATATGGAGATAAAAGATATTAAGAAGAAATATGTGAGCATAAAGAAGAATTTGAAAGTTTAGAAGGAAGCATAACAGAAATTATGAGGATGAAAGGCACAATAATGGAGATTAAAAACACACTGGGGCATACAACAGCATATGTGAACAGACAGAAGAAAGAATAACAGAACTAAAAAACAGAGCAATCTAAATCATACAGTAAAAAGAACAGATGGAGAAAAGAATAGAAAAAATTGAACAGAGTTTCAAGGGCTTGAGAGACAGCATGAAGCATACAAACACAAAACTTACGGTTGTCCCAGAAAGAGAAGAGAAGGGAAAAGGGGCATGTTCTGGTTTGCTAATGCTGCCAGAATGCAAAACACCAGAAATGGATTGCCTTTAAGAAGGGGGCTTAATTTGGTTACACAGTTACAGTCTTAAGGCCATAAAGTGTCCAAGGTAATGCATCAACAATTGGGTACCTTCACTGGAGGATGGCCAATGGCATCCAGAAAACCTCTGTTAGCTGGGAAGGCACGTGGCAGGCATCTGCTCCAAGTTCTGGTTTCAAAATGGCTTTCTCCCAGGATGTTCCTCTCTAGGCCACAGCTTCTCTTCAAAATGTCACTCTCAGTTGCCCTTGGAGCGTTTGTCCTCTCTCAGCTTCTCTGGAGCAAGAGTCTGCTTTCAACAGCCATCTTCAGACTGTCTCTCATCTGCAGCTACTCTCTCAGCTTCTGTGCATTTTTCAAATTGTCTCTTTTGGCTGTAGCAAGCTTGCTCCTTCTGTCTGGGCTTTTATAGGCTCCAGTGAACTAATCAAGGCCCACACTGAATGGGTGGGGCCACACCTCCATGGAAATTATCTAATCAGAGTTATCACCTACAGTTGGGTGGGTCACATCTCCACGGAAACACTCAAAGAATTCAATCTAGTCAACACTAATACACCTGCCCACACAAGAATGCATCAAAGTTAATGGCATTTTGAGGGACATAATACATCAAAACCAGCACATTCCACCCCCTCGACTCGAAAATGACATGATCTTTCCATTTACAAAATACATTCATCCCATCACAATATCACAAAAACTTAAATTATTTCAATAACAATAGTTAACTACAAGATCCCATTAAATCAGTTACAGGCATGGTTTGTCCTAAGGCATAATTCCCATCTAGCTGTATACCTGTGAAACTTAGACCAAGTTATGTGCTTCCAATATACAAAGGAGGGACATTCATAGGATAAACACTCCCATTGCCATAAGGAGAAACTGAAAGGAAAACAGGGTTTAAGGGACCAATACAGTTCCTAAAACCCACAGGACAAATTCCATTAGGTTTCAAAATCTGAGAGTCATTTACAGAATGACATCATACCCTTGGAGCTTGAGAAAGTGGGAGTCCAACCCTTTCCAAAGGCTTTTGTGGCAGCCCTTTTCTCTCCAAATGCTGGAATGAGTACTCCAAATGCTGGAGTACAATTGCTCCACACATTGAGGAGACCACCTTTTTGGACCCACCCTCTTCAAATATCAGGGCAGCACCAGGATTCTCTTCCATCTCCAGGGCACATGCTCAACCCCTTCAGAACAGTGGGGTGGCAGCCAGGCTCTCCCCAGTCCCTTGGGAATGTGCTCCACCCTCTTTGAGGCCTGAGGTAGCAACACCTTTCCTGAACATCAAGGTGGAAGGCCCACCCTCAACCTCTGGGGAAAACTCACTCTTTCAATGCATGTGGGCCACTCCCCTCTACCAGCCCGAGACCTCTTGACTCCAGACCTCAACCTCCATGGCTCTGTCTTTGAAGAGATTTTTCCTTCAGTATGTTCCTTGTCTGTCTCCTCCAGTCCAGACCAGCAGCAGTGCCATCTATAAAGACCTCACAAAAATTCTGTTGGCTTCACATGAAGCACACAGGGGTCAAAGCCATCAAACAATAGGACTTTCCACAAATCCTCTCTGGATAACTCCATCTCCAATCCTGGCTTGTACTGGAATGGCAGTCAGGTTCCATGTTTGGTTAAATCCCCACGTTGGGCTGTAGCTTCTGGGGTTCCATCCCCTGGAAGCCCGGAATTTTCCAAACCATCAGTTTCTGGTTTCTTTGAACCTAAAAGTTGAGTTCTAAGTTTATCTCTCTCTGCTCGCATTTTACTAAAAGCTGCAAGGAGAAGCCATGCTATATCTAAAACTTATAGTTTCAAAATTTCATCACCCAAGTATACCAGCTCGTCACTTTCAAATTCTGTCCATCTGACACCAGGACTCAATTTTTGCCAAATTCTCTGCCACTTTAAAACAATGATCACCTTTCTTTCAGTTTGCAACATCACATTCATCATTTCTGCTCAAGGCCTCATCAGAAGTATCTTTAGAGTCCATATTTCCACAAACATTCCCTTCAAAGCAGTTTAGGCCTTTTCTATCAAGCTCCTCGTAATTCTTCCAGAATCTTCCCCTTATCCATTTAAAAAGCTGTTCCAACATGTTTGGTATTTGCAAACACAGCGGCACCAGCACCCCACTTCTGGTATCAAAATCTGTTCCAGTTTGCTAATGCTGCCAGAATGCAAACACCAAAAATGGACTGGCTTTTATAAAGGGGTTTATCTGGTTACACAGTTACAGTCTTAAGGTCATAAAGTGTCCAAGGTAATGCATCAACAATCAGGTACCTTCACTAGAGGGTGGCCAATGGCATCCAGAAAACCTCTGTTAGCTGGGAAGGCACACGGCTGGCATCTGCTCCAAGTTCTGGTTTCAAAATGGCTTTCTCCCAGGATGTTCCTCTCTAGGCCACAGCTTCTCTTCAAAATGTCAGTCTCAGTTGCCCTTGGGGTATTTGTCCTCTCTTAGCTTCTCTGGAGCAAGTGTCTGCTTTCATCAGCCATCTTCAAACTGTCTCTCATCTGCAGCTACTCTCTCAGCTTCTGTACATTCTTCAAAGTGTCCCTCTTGGTTGTAGCAAGCTCACTCCTGTCTGAGCTTTTATAGGGCTCCAGTGAACTAATCAAGGCCCACCTCCATGGAAATTATCTAATCAGAGTTATCACATACAGTTCGATGGGTCACACCTCCATGGAAACAATCAAAGAATTACAATCTAATCAACACTAATACATCTGCCCACACAAGGTTGCATCAAAGTTAATGGCATTTTGGGGGACATAATACATCCAAACCAGCACAGGGCAGAAAGAATATTTGGAGAAATAATGGCCAAAAATTTCCCAACTCTTATGAAAGACATTAGTATACATGTCCAAGAAGTGCCACATACTCCAAACAGAATAAACCCTAATAGACCTACTCTGAGACACATACTAATCAGACTGTCAAATGCCAAAGGTAAAGAGAGAATTCAGAAAGCAACAAAAGAAAGCAATTCATCACATGCAAGGGATCCTCAATAAGATTAAATTCTGATTTCTCACCTGAAACCATGGAGACAAGAAGGCAATGGCATGATATATTTAAAGTACTAAAAGATAAAAACTGCCAACTAAAAATTCTTTATTTGGAAATACTGTCCTTCAAAAATGGGGGAGAGATTGAAATATTCACAGCTAAACAGAAACTGAGAGAGCTCATCAACAAAAGACCTTTCTGCAAGAATTACTAAAAGAAGTGCTTCAGGTTGAAAGGAAGACAGGAGAACATGGCTTGGGGTATTGTGAAGAAGTGAAGATGTTCAATAGAGAGAACTGTGATGGTTAGGTTTATGTGTCAAATTGGTCAGGTGATGGTGCCCAAGAGTCTGATCAAACAAGCACTGGCCTAATTGTTACTGCAAGGACATTTGTGGCTGGTTAATAAACCAGAAGGCTGGTTTATTAAATCATCAATTGACTTCATCTATGGCTGATTACATCAATGAAGAGTGTGTCTTCTGCAGTGAGAGAATTCAATCAGCTGGATTTAATCCAATCAGTTGAAGACTTTTAAGGAAGAAAAGAGAGAACCTTCATTTCTTCTTTGGCTACCAGCATCTCCTGAGGAGTTCATCAAACACCTTGGAGTTGCCAGTTTGCTTCCTGCACTACAAAATTTGAACTCATGCATCCTGCCCTACAGAATTTGGACCCATGCATCCCCACAGTTGCATGAGAGACACTTTTATAAAATCTTCTCAATTTCTGTGTCCCAATTTCTTTAACTGAACAATGGAGAAAATAATCATATCTATCTCATAGGACTGCTGTGGGCATTATATGGATTGATACATATGAAGTGCTCAGTAGAGAGTAGGCCCTCAAAAAATGTTAGCAATATGAGGTAGGGGTGGTCGGATGGGGAGAACCAAAAGGGAGGAAGAAATTGAAGAACATAAGAGAAAAGGAAGATAACTGATAGAACAACTCAGAAGGCACAGGAGACAATGGATCTTCTTTTACTGAATAGCTGTGTAACCTTGGGTAAGGTACCTTACTCCCCTGTGCCTCAGTTTCCTCTTCTGTAAAATGGAAATGATAATAGTGCCAACCTCACAAGGTTGTCGTGAGGATTAAATGAAAATATGTATGAAATGCAAAGAGTGTGTGCCATATACTCCAATCCAGAGACTATAAATTCTGAGGTGAAGGAGGGATAGTAGGGAGAGATTCTGATATGGGATAGGAGCAGGCATTTGTCTCCCCACCTTTCAGACAGAGTACAGTAATCCTCTATTACCGATAGGAATGTGTTATATCCCTTAGGTGTGTTGGGACCAGAAAAATGTTGCGAACCATTGCTCTAACCTCTAAGGCAGTGGTTCTCAAACTTAAGTTTGTAACAGTGTCATCTGTAGGATTTGTTAAATTACAGATTTCTGGACCCCACCCCCAGAATTTCTGAATCAGAATATTTAGGATGGTATCTGAGAATGTGAATTTCTAAAATGTTCCCAGGTGATGCTGATGCTGCTGCTAGTCCAGGAACATACTCTGAGAACTACTGCTCTAAGTCAGTGGTTCTCAACCTTGGCTGCATATAAGAATCATCTGAGGTGCTCTTAAAACATTCTGATGCCCAGGTTGTGCCCTTATCAATTATATCAGAATCTCTGAGGATGGACTAAGGTATTAGTATTTTTTTAATCTCCCCAAGTGATTCCAGTGTGTGGCCAACATTGGGAATTACTGTTTATATTAGTTGCTAGGGCTGCCATAACAAATTACCACAAACAGTATTGCTTAAAACAACAGAAATCTTTTCTTTCACAGTTTTGGAGGCTAGAAGTCCAAAATCAAGGCATTGGCAGGACCATATTCCCTCTGAAGGTTCTAGGGAAGAATCCTTACTTGCCTCATCCGAGGTTCTAGTGTTTGTCAGCAATTCTTGGCATCCCTTGTCTTGTAGCAGCATAAATCCAATCTCTACCTCAATCTTCACATTACCATCTTCCTTCTTTGTGTGTCTCTATGTGTAAATCTCCTCTCCTTTTTCTTAAAGACAGTAGTCATTGGATTTGGGGCCCACCCTAATCCAGTATGATCTCATCTTAACTTGACTATATCTGCAAAGACCCTATTTCCAAATAAGGTCAAATTCACACCTACTGGGGGCTAAGACTTCCATATACCTTTTGTGGGGAGACAACTCAACCCACAACATTGCTGTAAGGGGAAGCACTAATTCTCAAACTTCCCACACATACCCAACATACTCGTCCCCTATCCCTAAGGGAAAGCTGCACTGACAAGTGAAAATTTCAAGGCCAGAAATGGGTGGAACTTTCAATATGTGAAGTGGAGGGACTAAAAAATGTTTGTGTGACTTGTTCTTTTTCTTGTCACAATGTCCTCTTTGGATTTCTTTGGCCTTTCTTTCTCTCTTATCTCCTCAATTTCCTCTAGCTCGTCTCTCCTTCTGAGTTCCTCAAGGCTAATGAGGTGTCTGAGCTTACATCTCCCACTAGGAAGAACTTGAAAAGGACAGTGAATAGCTAAGAAGAAATCATGTGTGCCAGAAAGACTGCAAGTTAAAACAAAAAATTTCCAAGCAAGTAATTTTCACAATTTTATGATAGAGTAAACAATGCTACAAAACCTTGTGATATTTTCTTAAAGAGGTAAGAATTTTTCTATGCTAATAAATTTATTGTTGTGAATTTCAAAATTAAAGTACGGTAGGGACTTTGCATTTAAGTAGTTTCAAATGCATTTGAAACCTTCAGATAGTTATGTTATAAACCAATGGTTAGTACGAAATTCAATGATGTTTTATTTTGGCATGAACAACCTGGGAATAACCTTACATACCAAGTTTTTTTTTCAAGGAGCATAGTATTTAAAACATCAAGGCGGAGAAAACTAAGATGGCGGCTAGGTGAGACAGGGCAAAAAAACATCTCCGTGAAAAACACTAGATAAAAACCAGAAAGCAACCCAGAATGCCGGTTACAGCAATGCGCCAGCTGCACGAGGTCTGCTAGTTCCACAGGGGCCGTATGCTTGGTGAAATCGGGAGTCTGCATTCTGAAACGAGTGAGTAAGCTGGCTGGAAGACCCGCAGCCGCGCAGCGGTCTGGGGAAGCCAGGGTTTGGCATTTGGAGACCGACTGGCTCTTTAAAAAAAAAAAAAAAAAAAAAGAAGGAAAAACCCAGGAGCGGCTGCAGTTGCGATAGTGGGAACCATGCAGTAAAACACAGCAAGAGGGGGCTGGGCCGGCCTCTCAGTGTCTGGCCTGGAAGATAGCCCGCTGCAGATACCCTCGGGGCCGGGGGAATGGAGGGGAGAGCTAGAAGCAGAAAGAAACCCAGCGGCTAGCAGCTGGCTCCCCGGAGGGCTGAATAAACTCCTGCCCGGGGCCATGCCCACAGTCCAGAGCCCCGCCAGTTGTCCCGGAGCTAGGAAGGAGGAACTGTGCGAGGAGGGGGGTGTTGAGACGCCCCGTTCGGCCATCTTTGCATCAGGCTGAAAGCGCCCCTGCACAGCCCGGCGGCCCAGGGCTTCCCTTGAGGGACGGCAGGCACTGGTGACGTAGCACGGCATTCCCTTGGCAGAGGTCCTGGAGGATTGCAGCTGGGTGGGGGGGACCCGCTTGGAGAACCCAGGGATACTACGCCAAGTCCAGTGGTTTGTGGGACAGCGAGAGAGAGGGTCTGAGGCTGAAATGAAATGAAGGCTTAGACTCTTGCGGCGGCCTTGAATCTCCAGGAACCTGGGGGATTTGAATACTAAAGCTGTCCTTCCTCCCTGGCCACCCATACACACGCCCCACATTCAGGGCGGACGGCTCCAGCAACACACCCAAACTGAGTTCTCCAACTGAACCCCACAAGAATCATTTCCCCACACACCACAGGGACAAGGTGGAGAACTGACTTGAGGGGTACAGGTGACTCACAGACGCCATCTGCTGGTTAGTTAGGGAAAGTATATGCCACCAAACTGTGTTTCTGAAAAATTAGATAGGTATTTTTTTTACAACTTGAAAGAACCCTATCAAGCAAAGCAAATGCCAAGAGGCCAAAAACAACAGAAAATTTTAAAGCATATGATAAAACCAGACGATATGGAGAATCCAACTCCAAACACACAAATCAAGATCTCAGAAGAGACATAGTACCTCGCACAATTAATCAAAGAACTACAATCAAGGAACGAAAACATGGCAAAGGATTTAAAGGACATCAAGAAGGCCATGGCCCAGGATATAAATGACATAAAGAAGACCCTAGAAGAGCATAAAGAAGACATTGCAAGAGTAAATAAAAAAATAGAAGATCTTATGGAAATAAAAGAAACTGTTGGCCAAATTAAAAAGACTCTGGATATTCACAATACAAGACTAGAGGAAGCTGAACAATGTCTCAGTGTCCTAGAAGTCCTCAGAACAGAAAATGAAAGAACAAAAGAAAGAATGGAGGAAAAAATTGAAAAAATCGAAATGGATCTCAGGGATATGATAGATAAAATAAAACGTCCAAACTTAAGACTCATTGGTATCCCAGAAGGGGAAGAGAAGGGTAAAGGTCTAGAAAGAGTATTCAAAGAAATTGTTGGGGAAAACTTCCCCAGCATTCTACACAATATAAATACACAAATCATAAATGCCCAGCGAACTCCAAATAGAATAAATCCAAATAAACCCACTCCGAGACATATTCTGATCAGACTCTCAAATACTGAAGAGAAGGAGCAAGTTCTGAAAGCAGCAAGAGAAAAGCAATCCACCACATACAAAGGAAACAACATAAGACTAAGTTGTGACTACTCATTGGCCACCATGGAGGCAAGAAGGCAGTGGCATAACATATTTAAAATTCTGAGAGAGAAAAATTTCCAACCAAGAATACTTTATCCAGCAAAACTCTCCTTCAAATTTGAGGGAGAGCTTAAATTTTTCACAGACAAATGCTGAGAGAGTTTGCCAACAAAAGACCTGCCCTACTTCAGATACTAGAGGGAGCCCTACCAACAGAGAAACAAAGAAAGGAGAAAGAGATATAGAGAATTTTAACAGACATATATAGTACCTTACATCCCAAATCACCAGGACACTCATTTTTCTCTAGTGATCACGGATCTTTCTCCAGAAGGGACCATAAGCTGGGACATAAAACAAGCCTCAAGAAATTTAAAAAAAAAAAAATTGAGTATACTCAAAGCACATTCTCCGGCCACAATGGAATACAAATAGAAGTCAATAATTTTTGAACTGTGGCTCCACTATTTACTTCCTACATGTTATAAAATACACAAACTCTAATGACAAATCAGTGGTTTTGAACTCAATGTAAAATATGTAATTTTAGACAACTATATAAAGGTGGGGGAATGAGGAGTATAGGAACATAGTTTATGTGTCCTATTGAAGTGAAGGTGGTATCAAAGAAAAACAAGATTGTTATGGATTTAAGAGGCTAATTTTAAGCCCCACAGTAAACACAAAGAAATTATCAGAGAATATATCCATAGAGATGAAAAGTAGAGTATGGGTTAAGAGAAATGGGGGAAGGGGCAATGGGGAGCTAGGAAATGAGTGTAGGGTTGCTGTTTGAGGTGAAGGGAAATTTCTAGTAATGGATGGTGGGAAAGAGCATTACAACATCCTAAATGTGATTAATCCCACTAATGGAAGGCTAGGGAGGGGGTGGAATGGGAAGATTTAAGCTGTATATATGTTTCCACAGCTGAAAAAAAAAAGACAGTCTAAATAGATGACAATTGAATGCCAAGGATGAACCTGGATGGGATTGGAGGATGGAGGACAGGTGGCTCAAAGGGACACAGTTGAGACATAAGGAAAAGGAAATATAGAATGTAAGCTTTGTATCATTGTTGAATCTCTTGTACTTCTTAGCTGCGCTTAATGGGATTGCATAAAAGAATGTTCTTGTTCATGGGAATTGTATATGTGAATTATAGTGTTTGTTCAAGGATGTGTGCAGCTAGCTCTCATATGTTCAGAAGACAGAGCAATAGATGATGGATGATAGATAGGGAGGGAGGTAGGGAGGGAAGGAAAGAAATAGCGATGTGACAGCATGTTAAAGTTGGTGGATTGAGCTATCGGGGGAGGGGGGTCAGGGTATGATGGAATTCTGTGTATGGGGTTAATATTGTTTTTGCAACTGTTCCTATAACTTTGAATTTATTTCAAAATAAAAAAATAAAAATTAAAAAAAAATCTGAAAAAAAACATCAAGGCATAATCTATCTTGATTGTGTTAAGATGAATAATTCATGATTCATTCTCTTTGCTGGAGAAGAATTCTATATAATATGATTATCAATTATTTTCTTTAAAAACGACTTCTATCTCACTCAGGATAAAAGTCAAAATCTTTTCAAGGTCCTACATGATCTGGGCCCCTGCTATCTCTCTGACCTCATGCCCTACCACTCTCCCTCCAGGACTCCAGTGATACTGGTCTTGCTATCCCGTGAACACACTAAGCCTTTGCTCTTGCTATCTCCTCTTTCTAGAATATCCTTCCCTCAGGTATTCTCCATGGTTGGCTCCCTCCCTTCATTCAGATGTATTCTTAAATATCACATCACTGGCTCTCCTTGACTACTCTATATCAACTAGATCTCTTCAATCCCACATGCTTTATCTCCTTTTTCCTACTTTATCCCCATCTGACATATAGCCCTACTGCTTATTGTCTGTCCCCTCCACCAACACCACCCCCACTCAACTGTAATATAAGCTCTGAAAGGGCATGGCTTTCTTCAATGCTATATATCCCCCAGAGTCTTGTGCAGTGATGGTACACACTAGACTCTCAATATGCACTTGTTGAATGAATGAATATCATAAAACATAATATAATTACATATTGATATCTTTATCTGCCACAGCCCCCTACCCTTGAAGGCTGAGAAAAATTAGGAAGGAACTCAGACTACAGGGGGAAGCTGTTCAAGCTGTTTTAGTCTAGGGAAAAACAGCTTAGCCCACCAGGTCCAGGCATTGCGGCAGGGGATACAGGGGTCAAAACTACAACTAGTAAAATACAGAGAGAGGGAACACAATGTGCTCTTTCTGCAACAATCCCTTGTGATACCCTTTTGCCTCAACACAGATGGAAATTCTCCACAATCCCAGGAAGCAGAATGACTGACACCAAACAATTCAACATGCTCTGAGGCAGCCGCTCAAAGCCTTTGAAGAAAATTTTCTATTGCTTGCGTAGAGTCCTCGTTAGTGGGTTCACATGACCTGCCATTATCATAGGAAGAAGGTGAGCATATTTCAGCAGCAGTATTTTATGAGAGCTAAGAACTGCCTAGTTTCCATATTCTGCAACTAGAAACTATTCCAAAGAAAAACAAATCAACATGAACACAAAGGGACAATCATATGTTACAATGGAATCACGGCAGCCCCTAACATATTCCACACATACCAAACTCAAGGAGCCAGCTATAGAACCAGCACATAATTCTTTCCCCACCCTCCAGGCAAGGATGTGGATAATATAGTTCAGTGGATGTGGCATGTGCAAGTGGCTCTTGGCTCTGGGACAAGACTGTACACCCACTGACAAAAGCAACCAGGAGAGTTCCAGCAGAATTTATGTTTTCGTTGGTTTTTAGAAGCTCATAGGTAGAGACTTTAGGAAGTAAGAACCCTGTGTGAGGCTTGTTAATACATTTCTTCTTGATCCGAATCCAGTGGACTCAATGACAAAGCCATTCAGAATAAGGTCGTTTTGAGATTGGCAAATCATCTAAGAGGGGGTTTGTATGGAGGGAGATGCTTTGGCTAAATGTTACCTAGGAACCTAAAACTGACACATGCCCTTGACAAGAGTTGGCGCTGGGGATGCAATGAAATCCAGCACATTAAAAAAAGGAGGGGGGCTCAGTGGCTTGCATTTAATCCCCGAGACAGCTGAACTGGAAAATTGAAGAGCACTGGGAGCTGTGGCATTCCACTGACCAAACAGAAACATTCAGAGTGAACTTCTAATCCAAAAAATTCAAACATCACGTTTTCATCTCTTTCACCTGTAGGATATCATTAGTTTCCAGGCATGGTTCTGTCACCATCCCTAAGCAAAAACATGAGAGAGAAAAACATGGAAGAGATGTCACTGGTCAGTTTGAGGCCTTCTAACAAGTCTCTGCCACACCCACTCTTCTTTTTTTAACAGGAGAAGGGAGCTGGTGAAGACTCCACTCCACGAATCTTCCCAACTGGACACAGACATAGGAATGACAAATCAGCCAAAGTGCCCCCCTCCTCCCCGCATGGCCATCTTTACTGGGGTTCCTATCTTTTCCAGCTGTATCTTTGTATTACCTGGGCTTAGGCATATGCCTTGTAATGAAAGAAAGACAATAAGCAAGAACTGCTCAGGTGTGACTATGGTTCATTAATTTTCTTTTGGTATGGTAGGAGTATATTGGAAGGAATGAAGTTATTTCAGGATATTTGTTTTTTCCCATTGTTTTGCTTCATTTTGTTTGGAATTTTTTGTATTGATAAATAAAGTAATTTTATTTTTAAATTAACTTTATCAATAAATAAATAATATAAAGTAACTTTAAAAATTAAAAAAAAGAACTAATGCCATTCTATATGACAGAGCTTGGATTGGGCCTTTCACATGACAGATGCTTGGAAAATGCTGGAATCAAATTCAACATTTGTCTCTATATCCTGGGCAGAAATCCTGGGCACAATCTTTAAGAAAGGAGTCAGTGACACCACTCAGCACGGCCTTGACATATTACACACACCACCCAGCCACACAAACAACCTCAGGCAATGAACTGACATTGTAGAATTAATGAATTGGTTTCAAGTCATCTGCACTATCATGGCACCTCTCAAGAAATGGAAAATGGAAATTTGCCCATTCAGCTAAAACTCCAGGGCCAATTGACTTTGCAGTTACATAATGTCGAATTTGGCAACAGTACACTTCTTGAGAATCAGCTGGACATTAGAACCAAGTTTGGAGGCTGTTCTGAGGGAGAAAAAGCTGTCCTCTCCATACAACTTCCCCCAACACACACACGTGGCGTCATAGTAAGGCGAAACACTCATCCTTCTCAAAATTGACTTCCCATTCAAAATACAGACTTCCTTCAGTTGCACTAGTGTACTGTCCCTTTAAGAAGCTAGTCAAGATGGAGCCCTCCCAGCTGACTGCTAGAAGCTTCAAGTAACCAGATATGGATGTTGGAACGTGAAAAATGAAGAACGTCAGGAGGGGGAAGTGCAGGCTCTAATGCCAGGAGAAGGAGACTTTCTAATCATTCAGTCGTTCAACTCTGAGTGCGCCCGCAAGTGGCGGCCCCTCTAGGTTCTGAAGTACCACCCCTCCTTCCCTCCCCTTCCTCCCCTGCTTACCCCACCCCACCCTGCTCCACCCTCCAGATACTCCTTGAAAGAATCTTCTTCTGTAAGGTGGCTCCTTCGCCACCCAGCGGAGACCCCAGTGAGGGTGACAAAAGGAATGCGGGGAGGAGGGGGGAGAGAGAGCTGTCGGTTAGGCAAAAGGAAAGGGACTTACTTTCGGATTCTGCGCCTCCGAAGGCATCTTCTCCTCCCAGCCCCGGGCCTGGGCCGATGGGGCGGGGCCGGGGTTAAGCTGGCCGACTCGAGGTCCTCGCTCCCTCGGACTACAAACCTAGTTCATTGGGAATTTAGGAGGAATGCACACCGACCAAGGCCGGTATATACTCGATTTTAATTATCTCAAGAGAAAACAGAAGGGCGTGAGAGAGCGGGAGTGGTGGTGAGCTCTAAAGCCCTCCCTGTCCTCCCTTTCTGGCTAGCTTCTCCCGCCCTGCCTTAGAGATATCAGTAGCAACGGTTTTCTTTTTTCTTCCTTTTGGTTTCTCCCAGCTGCTTGTCCCAGACCCCACCCAGCGGCTCCACCCCATTCACTGCTACACATTCTGTCAATCACCGGCCCCTTTAAAGCTGCATCACACAACTTGGGTTTTCGCCCCGCTTAGGCGGGCGGACAGAATCGCTGAACTCCTGATCCTTTCCAACAATGTCCCCCACCTTTCTGCTGTGTTTTGGAAGCTGAAGTTACTTGCTAGGGACGGCCTCCCCTCCCCCTCTGACCCGAGGTTTGCACAATCGGCTCCACCCAATCTCCTTCCGGCCTAGCCCCACCCACCCCACCTCTTTACTTTGTTTGTGGTAAAAGTGGTTCCCTAGTTTGTCAGGTTTCCAAGAAAGTTCCAGCAGCGCCCTCCTTGTCGCTGCTCACGACCATGCAGTTTTTGGACTGAAATGGCTACAACAGCTCTCCTGTTCCTTGGGCCTCTCAGTTGTGCCTGGCCCGGGATACTCAGTGTTCTCTTTCATTTATGTGGGTCTCCAGATACCTGAATAGAAGCAAGGGTGGGGAGGGGGTGGCAGGAATTCCCGGAAATCTAACGTGTTCCATGCCTCTAACTCACTCAAAACAGCAGTCCCACACTGTTGCTCCACTCCACACTTAAGACAGCTCAAAGTCAGAGATGATGGGTCCTGAGGTCTCCATCCCACAGGCATAAGTAGAATTCTTGAATGACCCATCAGAAATCAGATTTAATACTACTCCCCATCCCAGTTAAAGGCACCACCGGTTCCTCGGGACTCCTCTTTTTCTCTCACGCTTCAAATCCAATTTTTCAGGAAATCCTGTTGGCTCTATCCTTAAATTATGTCCAGAATATGACCACTTCTTATCATGTCCACCACTACCACCCTGGTCCCAGCCACCACCATCTCTCAACTGTATGACTAGATGAGCCTCCTCCTGTCTCTCTTCTTCCACTTCTGTTCCCCTGCAATCCAGTCACCACCCAGTAAGAAGTACTCCTTTTAAAAGGTAAATTTGACCAGTTCATACCTATGCTTAAAACATTTCAATCACTTCCCATTGCATTTAGAAGTCAGACTCTGGCCTATAAGGCCCTCCCACAAGATCCAGCCCCTACTTACCTCTTTTATTTCATTTTTAAACACCCCCTCCCTTGTTCACTCTATTCAAGCCACCCTGAACTCGTTTTGATTCCAACATGCCAAGATCTGTATCACTTCAGGGCCTTTGAACTTCCTTTTCCATTTGTCTGGCTAGCTCTATACATGGTGGGCTCAAATATGTACTTCAGATCTCAGGGCCCTGAATACCTAGATTAAAGTAACTTCCACAGGCCCAAACACTCTCTATGACCTCATCTGTTTTATTTTTATCACAGCACTGATTACAATCTAAAATATTCTTATATGTGCGTTTGTGTCGAAGGTAAAGTATCTGTCTCTCCCACTAGAGAAAAAGCTCAGCAAGAGCAGGAACTTCAACTATTTTGTTCAGCCCCAGGGCTGACCTGGCAACATGATTGGAGCAGTGACCTAGTGGCAGTGTGCATTAGGTTGACTTCTAGGGTTTGCAGTTGATAGCTGGTGATTGACTTAAGTGTTCTTAGTTTTTGCAAATCAGTCCTAGGAAACATACTTCTTGAGGGCCTAGTTCATCTAAATTAATAAGATCTTTGTCTCAAGATGTATTTCTTACATTGAAGTCTGATACATTATCTATACATGCTCTTTCATACTGCCAAGGATGTGTCAACTCATTTGATCCCCACAACCTCCGTATGAAGTAGGGACTATTATTATCTTCATTTTACAGATGAAAAAAAACAGAGGTCCAGGGAGGTGGAGTGACTTGCGCAAAATTTTACCCCAAGGAAATGTTGAAGCTGGGATTTGAACCCATGTAGTATGGCTCCTGAGACACAAACTTTCCCACTGCACCATATTTCCCTAACTTTGTAGTCAATCATGATATTGGGAAGATCAGACGCCCCAGTTTGCTAGATCTTAATTGGCTAAATATGATGGGAAACAGCTGACATTAGAGACAGTGGTTACATGAAGCAAGAAGGGTAGTTTGAGTAATTCTGTAAACTATGACCTTGTGCTGGTTTGATTGTATTATGTCCCCCAGAAAAAGCCATATTCTTTGATGCAATCTTGTTGGGCAGGCAAATTAGTGGGAATTAAGTTGGAACATTTGGATTAGATTGTTTGCATGGAAATGCGCCCCACCCAACTGTAGGTGATAACTCTGTTATTTCCATGGAGGCGTGGCCCCACCCATTCAGGGTGGGCCTTGATCAGTGGAGCCATATAAATGAGCTGAAAAACAGAAGGAACTTAGTGCAGCTGATAGTGACATGTTGAAGAGGAGTTACAGCCAAGAAGGACACTTTGAAGAATGCACAGAAGCTACAGATGAGAGACAGTTTGAAGACGGCCGTTGAAAGCAGACTCTTGCTCCAGAAAAGCTAAGAGAGGACAAATGCCCCAAAAGCAACTGAGAGTGATATTTTGATGAGGAAGTGTGGCCTAGAGAGGAACACCCTGGGAGAAAGCTATTTTGAAACCAGAACTTGGAACAGAGGCCAGCCACGTGCCTTCCCAGCTAACAGAGGTTTTCCGGACACCATTGGCCATTCTTCAGCGAAGGTACTCATTTGTTGATGACTTACCTTGGACACTTTATGGCCTTAAGACTGTAACTGTGTAACCAAATAAACCCCCTTTATAAAAGCCAATCCATTTCTGGTGTTTTGCATTCCAGCAGCATTAGCAAACTAGAACAGACCTTGATACTAAATCATGTGAGGCAGCCATTTCCCTTCAACAATAGGATAACCTAGGGTTGTTTAGCTTCAAGAAGAAACACTCAGGAGAACAGGGTTATCTTGGGCTGTCATTCACATGTTCTTGATTTCTTATCCATTGTGTGTTCTAACCTCAGCTATCTGCATGTTCATAGAAGCTACTGGGCCCAAGTCTTTGGACTCCTGGTCATGGATGACTCAGCCAGACAACTCTTGCTACATTTCTACCTATACCTAAGCATGATACCCTGGGGAAGTTTGAAGGATACCATGTGTTCCGGTTTGGTAAATCTGCCAGAAATAAGAGATACCAGAAATGGATTGGCTTTTTTCTTTTTTTCTTTTGTTGAATTTTATATTGAAATAAATTCAGACTTACAGGAACAGTTGCAAAAACAATACAAACCCCATACACAGAACACCAGCATACCCCAACCCCCCTCCACTGATACCCCAGATCCACCAACTTTAACATCCTGTCACTCTACCATTTCTTTCTTTCCCCCCTCCCTCTCTCCCTCCCTCCCTATCTATCATCCATCATCTATTGCTCTGTCTTCTGAACATATGAGAGCAGGCTGCACACATCCTTGAACAAACAATATAATTCACATATACATTTCCCATGAACAAGAACATTCTTTTATGCAATCCCATTAAGCACAGCTAAGAAGTTTAAGAAATTCCACAATGATACAAAGCTTACATTCTGTATTTCATTTTTTTCTTATGTCCCAACTGTGTACCTTGGAGCCTCCTCTTGTCCATCCTCAGATCCCATCCAGGATCATCCTTGGCATTTAATTGTCATTATCTATTTAGACTGTCTTTTTTTTTTCAATTGTGGAAACATGTATACAGCATAAATCTTCCCATCCCAACCCCTCCCATGCATTCCACCAGTGGGATTAATCACATTCACAATGTTGTATTGCCATCACCTTCCCACCATCCATTACTAGAAATTTGCCTTCACCCCAAACAGAAACCCTACATTCATTTCTTATTAACTCCCCAATGCCCCTTCCCCCACTTCTTGTAACCCATACTCTACTTTTCATCTCTATGTCCTATTCTCTGATACTTTCTTTGTGTTTACCATGGGGCTTAAATTTAAAAGATTAAATCTATAACAATCTTCTTTTCTTTGATACCAACTTAACTTCAATAGGACACATAAACTATGTTCCTATACTCCTCCATTCCCCCACCATTATGTAGTTCTTGTCAAAAATTACATATTTTATATTGAGTCCAAAACCACTGATTTATCATTACAGTTTATGTATTTTAGATCCCGTAGGAAGCAAACAGTGGAGTTACAAATCAAAAATACAGTGGTATTGGTATTTATATTTACCATGTGATCTTTACTAGAAATCCTTATTTTTTCCTGTGGTTTCAGTCAGTTGTTTAGTGTCCCTTCCTTTCAGCCTACACAGTTCTCTTTAGCATTTGATTAGCTTTTGATTATCTGGGAATGTTTTCATCTCCCCCTCATTTTTTTTTTTAATCATCATTTTATTGAGATATATTCACATACCATGCAGTCATACAAAACAAATTGTACTTTCGATTGTTCACAGTACCATTACGTAGTTGTACATTCATCACCTAAATCAATCCCTGACACCTTCATTAGCACACACACAAAAATAACAAGAATAATAATTAGAGTGAAAAAGAGCAATTGAAGTAAAAAAGAACACTGGGTACCTTTGTCTGTTTGTTTCCTTCCCCTACTTTTCTACACATCCATCCATAAACTAGACAAAGTGGAGTTTGGTCCTTATGGCTTTCCCAATCCCTTTGTCACCCCTCATAAGCTACATTTTTATACAACTGTCTTCGAGATTCATGGGTTCTGGGTTGCAGCTTGATAGTTTCAGGTATCCACCACCAGCTACCCCAATTCTTTAGAACCTAAAAAGGGTTGTCTAAAGTGTGCGTAAGAGTGCCCACCAGAGTGATCTCTCGGCTCGTTTTGGAATCTCTCTGCCACTGAAGCTTATTTCATTTCCTTTCACATCCCCCTTTTGGTCAAGAAGATGTTCTCCGTCCCACGATGCCGGGTCTACATTCCTCCCCGGGAGTCATATTCCACGTTGCCAGGGAGATTCACTCCCCTGGGTGTCTGATCCCACGTAGGGGGGAGGGCAGTGATTTCACCTTTCAAGTTGGCTTAGCCAGAGAGAGAGGGCCACATCTGAGCAACAAAGAGGCATTCAGGAGGAGACTCTTAGGCACAAATATAGGGAGGCCTAGCCTCTCCTTTGCAGCAACCGTCTTCCCAAGGGTAAAACTTATGGTAGAGGGCTCAACCCATCAAACCACCAGTCCCCTATGTCTGTGGTCATGTTAGCAACCATGGAGGTGGGGTAGGCGAATACCCCTGCATTCTCCACAGGCTCCTCAAGGGGGCACTACATCTTTTTTTGTTGTTGTTTTTTTTTTTTTTTAACTTTCCCTTCTTTTTTAAATCAACTGTATGAAAAAAAAAGTTAAAAAGAAAACAAGCATACAATAAAAGAACATTTCAAAGAGACCATAACAAGGGAGTAAGAAAAAGACAACTAACCTAAGATAACTGCTTAACTTCCAACATGTTCCTACTTTACCCCAAGAAAGTTACATAATATAGCAACATTTCTGTGAACTTGCTCCTACTATATCCATCAGAAATTAACAGACCATAGTCATTTCTGGGCATCCCCAGAACGTTAAATAGCTTATGTGTTCTTCTTGGATTATTGTTCCCCCTTCCTTAATTGCTCTCTACTGCTAGTTCCCCTACATTCTACATTATAAACCATTTGTTTTACATTTTTCAAAGTTCACATTAGTGGTAGCATATAATATTTCTCTTTTTGTGCCTGGCTTATTTCGCTCAGCATTATGTCTTCAAGGTTCATCCATGTTGTCATATGTTTCACCAGATCGTTCCTTCTTACTACCGTGTAGTATTCCATCGTGTGTATATACCACATTTTATTTATCCACTCATCTGTTGAAGGACATTTGGGTTGTTTCCATCTCTTGGCAATTGTGAATAATGCTGCTATGAACATTGGCGTGCAGATATCTGTTCGTGTCACTGCTTTCCGATCTTCCGGGTATATACCGAGAAGTGCAATCGCTGGATCGAATGGTAGCTCTATATCTAGTTTTCTAAGGAACTGCCAGACTGACTTCCAGAGTGGCTGAACCATTATACAGTCCCACCAACAATGAATAAGAGTTCCAATTTCTCCACATCCCCTCCAGCATTTGTAGTTTCCTGTTTGTTTAATGGCAGCCATTCTAACCGGTGTTAGATGGTATCTCATTGTGGTCTTAATTTGCATCTCTCTAATAGCTAGTGAAGCTGAACATTTTTTCATGTGTTTCTTGGCCATTTGTATTTCCTCTTCAGAGAACTGTCTTTTCATATCTTTTGCCCATTTTATAATTGGGCTGTCTGTACTATTGTCATTGAGTTGTAGGATTTCTTTGTATATGCAAGATATCAGTCTTTTGTCAGATACATGGTTTCCAAAAATTTTTTCCCATTGAGTTGGCTGCCTCTTTACCTTTTGGAGAAATTCCTTTGAGGTGCAGAAACTTCTAAGCTTGAGGAGTTCCCATTTATCTATTTTCTCTTTTGTTGCTTGTGCTTTGGGTGTAAAGTCTAGGAAGTGGCCACCTAATACAAGGTCTTGAAGATGTTTTCCTACATTATCTTCTAGGAGTTTTATGGTACTTTCTTTTATATTGAGATCTTTGGTCCATTTTGAGTTAATTTTTGTGTAGGGGGGTGAGGTAGGGGTCCTCTTTCATTCTTTGGATATGGATATCCAACTCTCCCAGCCCCATTTGTTGAAAAGACCATTATGGCTCAGTTCAGTGACTTTGGGGGCCTTATCAAAGATCAGTCGGCCATAGATCTGAGGGTCTATCTCTGAATTCTCAATTCGATTCCATTGATCTATATGTCTATCTTTGTGCCAGTACCATGCTGTTTTGGCAACTGTGGCTTTATAATAAGCTTCAAAGTCAGGGAGTGTAAGTCCTCCCACTTCGTTTTTCTTTTTTAGAGTGTCTTTAGCAATTCGAGGCATCTTCCCTTTCCAAATAAATTTGATAACTAGCTTTTCCAAGTCTGCAAAGTAGGTTGTTGGAATTTTGATTGGGATTGCATTGAATCTGTAGATGAGTTTGGGTAGAATTGACATCTTAATGACATTTAGCCTTCCTATCCATGAACATGGAATATTTTTCCATCTTTTAAGGTCCCCTTCTATTTCTTTTAGTAGAGTTATGTAGTTTTCTTTGTATAGGTATTTTACATCTTTGGTTAAGTTTATTCCTAGGTACTTGATTTTTTTAGTTGCTATAGAAAATGGTATCTTTTTCTTGAGTGTCTCTTCAGTTTGTTCATTTCTAGCATATAGAAACATTACTGACTTATGTGCATTAATCTTATATCCCGCTACTTTGCTAAATTTGTTTATTAGCTCTAGTAGGTGTATCGTCGATTTCTCAGGGTTTTCTAGATATAAGATCATATCATCTGCAAACAATGACAGTTTTACTTCTTCTTTTCCAATTTGGATGCCTTTTATTTCTTTGTCTTGCCGGATTGCCCTGGCTAGCACTTCAAGCACAATGTTGAATAACAGTGGTGACAGCGGGCATCCTTGTCTTGTTCCTGATCTTAGAGGGAAGGCTTTCAGTCTCTCACCATTGAGTACTATGCTGGCTGTGGGTTTTTCATATATGCTCTTTATCATGTTGAGGAAGTTTCCTTCAATTCCTACCTTTTGAAGTGTTTTTATCAAAAAGGGATGTTGGATTTTGTCAAATGCTTTTTCAGCATCTATTGAGATGATCAATTGATTTTTCCCTTTCGAGTTTTTAATGTGTTGTAATACATTGATTGTTTTTCTTATGTTGAACCATCCTTGCATGCCTGGAATGAACCCCACTTGGTCATGGTGTATGATTTTTTTAATGTGTCTTTGGATTCGATTTGCAAGTATTTTGTTGAGGATTTTTGCATCTATATTCATTAGGGAGATTGGCCGGTAGTTTTCCTTTTTTGTAGCATCTTTGCCTGGTTTTGGTATTAGATTGATGTTAGCTTCATAAAATGAGTTAGGTAGTGTTCCATTTTTTTCAATGTTCTGAAAGAGTTTGAGTAAGATTGGTGTCAGTTCTTTCTGGAAAGTTTGGTAGAATTCCCCTGTGAAGCCATCTGGCCCTGGGCATTTATTTGTGGGAAGATTTTTGATGACTGATTGGATCTCTTTGCTTGTGATGGGTTGGTTGAGGTCTTCTATTTCTTCTCTGGTCAGTCTAGGTTGTTCATATGTTTCCAGGAAATTGTCCATTTCCTCTACATTATCCAGTTTGTTGCCATACAGTTGTTCATAATATCCTCTTATAATTTTTTTAATTTCTTCAGGATCTGCAGTTATGTCACCTTTTTCATTCATTATTTTGTTTATATGGGTCTTCTCTTTTTTTGATTTTGTCAGTCTAACTAGGGGCTTGTCAATCTTGTTGATCTTCTCAAAGAACCAACTTTTGGTGATATTTATCCTCTCTATTGTTTTTTTGTTCTCTATGTCATTTATTTCTGCTTTAATCCTTGTTATTTCTTTTCTTCTACTTGGTTTAGGATTGGTTTGCTGTTCATTTTCTAGCTTCTTCAGTTGATCCATTAGTTCTTTGATTTTGGCTCTTTCTTCCTTTTTAATATATGCATTTAGTGCTATAAATTTCCCCCTTAGCACTGCTTTTGCTGCATCCCATAGGTTTTGGTATGTTGTGTTCTCATTTTCATTTGTCTCTATATATTTAGCAATTTCTCTTGCTATTTCTTCTTTAAACCCACTGATTGTTTAGGAGTGTGTTGTTTAACCTCCAGGTATTTGTGAATTTTCTAAGTCTCTGATGGTTATTGACTTCTAATTGTATTCCATTGTGGTCAGAGAATGTGCTTTGAATAATTTCAATCTTTTTAAATTTATTGAGGCTTGTTTTATGTCCCAGCATATGATCTATTCTGGAGAAAGTTCCATGAGCACTAGAAAAGTATGTGTATCCTGGTGATTTGGGATGTAATGTCCTGTATATGTCTGTTAAATCTAATTCATTTATCAGATTGTTTAGGTTTTCAATTTCCTTATTGGTCTTCTGTCTGGTTGATCTATCTATAGGAGAGAGTGATGTGTTGAAGTCTCCCACAATTATTGTGGAAACATCAATTGCTTCCTTTAGTTTTTCCAGTGTTTCTCTCATGTATTTTGTGGCACCTTGATTGGGTGCATAGACATTTTCGATTGTTATTTCTTCTTGTTGAATTGCCCCTTTTATTAGTATGTAGTGGCCTTCTTTGTCTCTCAAAACATCCCTGCATTTGAAGTCTATTTTATCTGAGATTAATATTGCTACACCTGCTTTCTTTGGCTGTAGCTTGCATGAAATATTTTTTTCCATCCTTTCACTTTCAGTTTCTTTGTGTCCCTGTGTCTAAGATGAGTCTCTTGTATGCAACATATTAATGGTTCATTTTTTTTGATCCATTCTGCGAATCTATATCTTTTAATTGGGGAGTTTAATCCATTTACATTCAACGTTAAAACCGTGAAGGCATTTCTTGAATCGGCCATCTTATCCTTTGGTTTATGTTTGCCATATTTTTCCCTCTGTCTATTAATATCCTTTATTGTACCCATACCGAATCTCTTTAGTACTGAACCTTTCTCCAAGTCTCTCTGTCCTGTCTTTGTTTCTCTATCTGTAGGGCTCCCTTTAGTATCTCCAGTAGGGCAGGTCTCTTGTTAGCAAATTCTCTCAGCATTTGTTTGTCTGTGAAAAATTTAAGCTCTCCCTCAAATTTGAAGGAGAGCTTTGCTGGATAAAGTATTCTTGGCTGGAAATTTTTCTCACTCAGAATTTTAAATATATCGTGCCACTGCCTTCTCGCCTCCATGGTGGCTGCTGAGTAGTCACTACTTAGTCTTATGCTGTTTCCTTTGTATGTGGTGAATTGCTTTTCTCTTGCTGCTTTCAGAACTTGCTCCTTCTCTTCTGTGTTTGACAGTGTGATCAGTATATGTCTCGGAGTGGGTTTATTTGGATTTATTCTATTTGGAGTTCGCTGAGCATTTATGATTTGTGTATTTATGTTGTTTTGAAGATTTGGGAAGTTTTCCCCAACAATTTCTTTGAATACTCTTCCTAGACCTTTACCCTTTTCTTCCCCTTCTGGGACACCAATGAGTCTTATATTTGGACGTTTCATATTATCTATCATATCCCTGAGGTCCATTTCGATTTTTTCAATTTTTTTCCCCATTCTTTCTTTTATGCTTTCATTTTCCATTTTGTCATCTTCCAGGTCACTGATTCGTTGTTCAACTTCCTCTAGTCTTGTACTGTGAGTGTCCAGAATCTTTTTAATTTGGTCAACAGTTTCTTTAATTTCCATAAGATCATCCATTTTTTTATTTAGTCTTGCAATGTCTTCTTTATGCTCTTCTAGAGTCTTCTTGATTTCCTTCATATCCCATACTATGGTCTCATTGTTCATCTTTAGTTCTTTGAGTAGCTGCTCTAGGTGCTGTGTCTCTTCTGGTCTTTTGATTTGGGTGCTTGGGCTTGGGTTATCCATATCGTCTGGTTTTTTCATATGCTTTATAATTTTCTGTTGTTTTTGGCCTTGTGCCATTTGCTGAACTTCATAGGGTTCTTTTAGGGTTTGTAGACCAATTGAAGTCCTTATCTCTAATTTATCAGATCTACAGCTTCGTGGAGTACACTTTCTCTAACTAACCAGCAGGTGGCGTCCACGAGCCACCTGTTCTCCACAAGCCAGTTCTCCCCTGCTTAGCCTTTTTGGTGAGTGGGGGAGGGAGTCTCGTGGGGCCCAATTGGTGTACCAAGCTTGCGTGTGTAGTTGGTGTTGCCTGCCCTGTATGTGGGGCGTCTTTCTGGGCAGTCGGGGAGGGGGGGTGGCCCTAACAATCAAATCTCTCTCATGATCCTAGAGTTTTAAAGCTGCTGCAATAGTCTAATCCTTCAGTTCAGTCCTGCCACAGTTTGTCTCTGCCACTGACCCACAAGTCTTTGGTATTGGCGTATGGCTCCTGAGACTTGCAAGTGGGCCCCTCTTCCAGGCTGTACACCCCGGGTCCTCTGTTGAGGGATGACTGTGCTATGTCACAGGTGAGTGCCGTCCCCCCAGGGCAGTTCTGGGCTGCTGGGCTGTGTAGGGAGGCTCCCAGTCTGCTCAAATGATGGCTGAATGGGGCTTTGTTAATTCACACTGCTCCACCTTCCCAACTCTGGGACAATCAGCTGAGGTTGCAGGGAAGGCTAATGTCCACGCCCAGTTTTGTGGTGTGTGCCTGTTATTTGAAGCACTTCCGTCACACTGGGTTGTCTGGGGCAGCTCTGGGCTATGGGGCTGGCGATGGGCAGGAGTGTTTCCTGTCCACCAGGATGGTGGCTGTGAGCGGACACCCCCCTTTTCTTGGGAAGTTGTGGTGTTTAGTGAATTTTCTCAGCCACTGGATTATTGCCTTTTGTCTCAGAGCTCTCTTAGTTCTGCTCTTGACTTGACGTGCCCAAATTGCAATTCTTTGAAGCTTTCTGTATTGGGCTTCTTAGAGTAATTGTTTTAGAAAAAGAAAAAAGGATTTAAAAAAAAAAAAAAAAAAAACAGGGCCCTCCTCAGAGATCTAATGGGTTATTGAAATGCTAATAGACAAAGCAACCAGGGCCATTAAGGAAAGTTCCACAGGGCAGAGAGATCAGCTTTTCTTCGGGATTTGCATATGCGCCTCAAGGCCTGAGCTCCACCCTTCCCCTTTCTGTGTTCACCAGAACTCCAAAAATCCTCTGCTTTTATTTTGGAGTTTTTCGTGTTATTTTTTTTTTTTTCTATGCCTATCTCCTCTCTGCTGGGCTGGCAGCTCTCAGATTCTCTGGTGTCTGGTCTCAGTCTATCTATGGTTGGAGTATGGATCAGTAGAATGAGTTTCCGAGAAGGGCTGCCACTGCAGTTCTCCCTTCTCCTTCCCGGAGCTGGCAGCCCCTCCTCCCACGGGACTGAGCCTGGCAGGGAGGGGCGCGGGTCCCCTGGCCGCAAAAACTTACAGATTTTGCTGATCTCAGCAGTTCGACATTTTCATGAGTGTTGTATGAAGTATGCCCAAAGACAGATTGCTCTGTGGTGTCCAGTCCACGCAGTTCCTGGCTTTTTACCTACTTTCCTGGAGGAGTAACTAAAACTTACAGCTCACCAGTCTGCCATCTTGCCCCGCCTCCCCCCCTCATTTTTAACCTCCAGGTGTTTGCGAACTCCCCAAGTCTCTGATGGTTATTGACCTCTCTTTGTTTTCCATCAGAGAATCCACCCCAAAAAATTCCAATTTTTCAAAATTCATTGAGGCCCGTTTCATGTCCCAGCACACGGTCCACTCTGGAGAAAGTTCCGTGACCGCCAGAGAAGAATGTGCACCCTGGTGATCTGGGATGCAATGTTACACACATGTCTGCCAAATTTCTCTATCTATCTCTCTCTTTTCTTTGTTTCTCCATTGGTACGGCTCCATTTAGTATCTGAAGTAGGGCAGGTCTTTTATTAGCAAAATCTCCCAGCATTTGTCTGTGAAAAAGTTAAGCTCTCCCTCAAATTTGAAGGAGAGTTTTGCTGGATGAAGTATTCTTGGTTGGAAATTTTTCTCTCTCAGAATTTTAAATATGTCATGCCACTGCCTTCTCACCTCCATGGTGGCCACTGAGTAGTCACTACTTAGTCTTATGCTGTTTCCTTCGTATGTGGTGAACTGCTTTTCTCTTGCTGCTTTCAGAACTTGCTTCTTCTCTTCAGTATTTGACAGTCTGATCAGAATATGTCTTGGAGTGGGTTTATTTGGATTTATTCTATTTGGAGTTCACTGGGCATTTATGCTTTGTGTATTTATATTGTGCAGAAGGTTTGGGAAGTTTTCCCCAACAATTTCTTTGAACACTCTTTCTAGACCTTTACCCTTCTCTTCCCCCTCTGGGACACCAATGAGTCTTAAATTTGGACGTTTTATTTTATCTATCATATCCCTGAGATCCGTTTCGATTTTTTTGATTTTTTTCTCCTATCTTTCTTTTGTTCTTTCATTTTCCATCCTGAGTTTCCCGAGGTTGCTGAGTAATTGTTCAGGTTCCTCTAGCCTTGTACTATGAGTATCCAGAATCTTTTTAATTTGGTCAATAGTTTCTTTTATTTCCATAAGATCATCTATTTTTTTATTTACTCTTGCAATTTCTTCTTTATGCTCTTCTAGGTTCTTCTTCATTTCCTTTATATCCTGTGCCATGCTCTTCTTCATGTCCTTTATATCCTGTGCCATGCTCTCCTTGTTTGTCTTTAGTTCTTTGATTAATTGCTCCAAGTACTGTGTCTCCTCTGATCTTTTGACTTGGGTGTTTGGGTTTGGGTTATCCATATCGTCTGGTTTTATCATATGCTTTAAAATTTTCTGTTGTTTTTGGCCTCTTGGCATTTGCTTTACTTGATAGGGTTCTTTTAGGATATGAAGGTTCTTTTAGGATATGAAGGATAATTTGTCAGATCTACAGCTTGGTGGCATACACTTTAACTAACCAGCAGATGGCATCCACAAGTCACCTATTCCCCTCAAGTCAGTTCTCCCCAACTTTATCTTTGTGGTGTGTGGGGGTCTGATTCTTGTAGGGTTCAATTGGTGCATCAAGTTTGGGTGTGTTGTTGGTGCTGTCTGCCCTGAATGTGGGGCATGTGTCTGAGCAGTTAGGGAGGGAGGGCAACTTTAATAATCAAACCTCCCAGGTGTTCCTGGAGATTTAAGGCTGTTCCAAGAGTCTAAAACTTCAGTTTGGTCTCACCACAGATTGTCTCTGCCACTGACCCACAAGTCCTTGGTATTGGCGTATGGTCCCTGGGATTTCCAAGTGGGTCTCTCTTCCCAGCGATGCCCTTCTTAGGGCCTCTGCTGAGGGACAGCTGTGCTATGTCACAAGTACATGCTGTCCCTCAAGGGAAGTTCTGGGCTGCCAGGCTGTGCAGGGGCGTTCCCAGCCTGCTGTAAGTATGGCTGAATGGGGCATGTAATTTCCCCCTTTTCACACAGCTCCACCTTCCCAGTTCTGGGACAATTAACTGTGGGTGCACTAAAGGCTATTGTCCATGCCCAATACTGTGGTGTGTGCTAGTGTTGCTGGAAACATTTTCTGTCACACTGGGTCCCTTGGCGTGACTCTGGGCTGTGGTGGCTGCACCAGGCAGGAGCGTTCCCAGCCTACTGTGAAGATGGCTGCAAGAGGCATGGTTCTTTCCCGCTTTTGGCTAACCTCTATCTTCCTCGCTCTGAAACAATTAGCAGCAGGCACACAAAAGTCTATCTTCCATGCCAGATATTGAGGTGTTTGCACAGCCTGTTCCTGCTGTGCTTCACTGTGTAGTTCTCACTGCCGTATCTGCAGCCACTTTTGGGTTTTTTTAAAAAAGAACTAGTCTGCCTCCAAACACCAACCCACAGTTTCCCCACACTGCAGCGTGGCTGTCGGATATTCAGCTGGCTCACTCACTCATTTCCAAATGTAGACTCCCAGTTTCACCAAGTGCACAGTCCCTGTGGATTTAGCAGACCTTGTCAAGCTGGTGCATCGCTGAAACTGGTGTTCTGGGTCACTTTCTGGCTTTTATCTAGTATTTTTCACGGAAGTGTTTTTTTGCCCTGTCTCACCTAGCCGCCATCATATGTTCTTCGGATTGGCTTTTTTTTTTTTTAAATTTTACAATCTTTTATTGTGGAATAATTTTAGACTCACAAGAAGTTGCAAAAACAGTAGAGTTCCCATGTACTCTTCACCTGCTTTCGCCCAGTGATAATATCTTATGTAAACATCATACATCAAATAAAAACATCAAAGATGATTAATGCTTAATGTTATTTTGTCTCTTAGATTTCATGGTTTGATTTCCCTAATCAAACTATGCATGGTGACAATGATCATTAATAATGCTAACAGAAAGCATGTGCTGAACTTCTACCATGGACCAGGCATTATACCAAATACTTTATATATGTGATTTTTTTTTTTAGTCATCACTTTATTGAGATATATTCACATACCACGCAGTCATACAAAACAAATCGTACTTTCGATTGTTTACAGTACCATTACATAGTTGAACATTCATCACCTAAATCAATCCCTGACACCTTCATTAGCACACACACAAAAATAACAAGAATAATAATTAGAGTGAAAAAGAGCAATTGAAGTAAAAAAGAACACTGGGTACCTTTGTCTGTTTGTTTCCTTCCCCTATTTTTCTACTCATCCATCCATAAACTAGACAAAGTGGAGTGTGGTCCTTATGGCTCTCCCAATCCCATTGTCACCCCTCATAAGCTACATTTTTATACAAATGTCTTCGAGATTCATGGGTTCTGGGTTGTAGTTTCATAGTTTCAGGTATCCACCACCAGCTACCCCAATTCTTTAGAACCTAAAAAGGGTTGTCCAAAGTGTGCGTAAGAGTGCCCTCCAGAGTGACCTCTCGGCTCGTTTTGGAATCTCTCTGCCACTGAAGCTTATTTCATTTCCTTTCACATCCCCCTTTTGGTCAAGAAGATGTTCTCCGTCCCACGATGCCGGGTCTACATTCCTCCCCGGGAGTCATATTCTACGTTGCCAGGGAGATTCACTCCCCTGGGTGTCTGATCCCATGTAGGGGGGAGGGCAGTGATTTCACCTTTCAAGTTGGCTTAGCCAGAGAGAGAGGGCCACATCTGAGCAACAAAGAGGCATTAAGGAGGAGACTCTTAGGCACAAATATAGGGAGGCCTAGCCTCTCCTTTGCAGCAACCGTCTTCCCAAGGGTAAAACTTATGATAGAGGGCTCAACCCATCAAACCACCAGTCCCCTATGTCTGTGGTCATGTTAGCAACCATGGAGGTGGGTTAGGCGAATACCCCTGCACTCTCCACAGGCTCCTCAAGGGGGCACTACATCTTTTTTTTTTCCTTGTTTTTCTTTCTTTCTTTTTTTTTTTAACTTTCCCTTCTTTTTTAAATCAACTGTATGAAAAAAAAGTTAAAAAGAAAACAAACATACAATAAAAGAACATTTCAAAGAGACCATAACAAGGGAGTAAGAAAAAGACAACTAACCTAAGATAACTGCTTAACTTCCAACATGTTCCTACTTACCCCAAGAAAGTTACATAATATAGCAACATTTCTGTGAACTTGCTCCTACTATATCCATCAGAATTTAACAGACCATAGTCATTTCTGGGCATCCCCAGAACGTTAAATAGCTTATGTGTTCTTCTTGGATTATTGTTCCCCCTTCCTTAATTGCTCTCTACTGCTAGTTCCCCTACATTCTACATTATAAACCATTTGTTTTACATTTTTCAAAGTTCACATTAGTGGTAGCATATAATATTTCTCTTTTTGTGCCTGGCTTATTTCGCTCAGCATTATGTCTTCAAGGTTCATCCATGTTGTCATATGTTTCACGAGATCGTTCCTTCTTACTGCCGCGTAGTATTCCATCGTGTGTATATACCACATTTTATTTATCCACTCATCTGTTGAAGGACATTTGGGTTGTTTCCATCTCTTGGCAATTGTGAATAATGCTGCTATGAACATTGGCGTGCAGATATCTGTTCGTGTCACTGCTTTCCGATCTTCCGGGTATATACCGAGAAGTGCAATCACTGGATCGAATGGTAGCTCTATATCTAGTTTTCTAAGGAACTGCCAGACTGACTTCCAGAGTGGCTGAACCATTATACAGTCCCACCAACAATGAATAAGAGTTCCAATTTCTCCACATCCCCTCCAGCATTTGTAGTTTCCTGTTTGTTTAATGGGAGCCATTCTAACCGGTGTTAGATGGTATCTCATTGTGGTCTTAATTTGCATCTCTCTAATAGCTAGTGAAGCTGAACATTTTTTCATGTGTTTCTTGGCCATTTGTATTTCCTCTTCAGAGAACTGTCTTTTCATATCTTTTGCCCATTTTATAATTGGGCTGTCTGTACTATTGTCATTGAGTTGTAGGATTTCTTTGTATATGCAAGATATCAGTCTTTTGTCAGATACATGGTTTCCAAAAATTTTTTCCCATTGAGTTGGCTGCCTCTTTACCTTTTTGAGAAATTCCTTTGAGGTGCAGAAACTTCTAAGCTTGAGGAGTTCCCATTTATCTATTTTCTCTTTTGTTGCTTGTGCTTTGGGTGTAAAGTCTAGGAAGTGGCCGCCTAATACAAGGTCTTGAAGATGTTTTCCTACATTATCTTCTAGGAGTTTTATGGTACTTTCTTTTATATTGAGATCTTTGGTCCATTTTGAGTTAATTTTGTGTAGGGGGTGAGGTAGGGGTCCTCTTTCATTCTTTTGGATATGGATATCCAACTCTCCCAGCCCCATTTGTTGAAAAGACCATTATGACTCAGTTCAGTGACTTTGGGGGCCTTATCAAAGATCAGTCGGCCATAGATCTGAAGGTCTATCTCTGAATTCTCAATTCGATTCCATTGATCTATATGTCTATCTTTGTGCCAGTACCATGCTGTTTTGGCAACTGTGGCTTTATAATAAGCTTCAAAGTCAGGGAGTGTAAGTCCTCCCACTTCGTTTTTCTTTTTTAGAGTGTCTTTAGCAATTCGAGGCATCTTCCCTTTCCAAATAAATTTGATAACTAGCTTTTCCAAGTCTGCAAAGTAGGTTGTTGGAATTTTGATTGGGATTGCATTGAATCTGTAGATGAGTTTGGGTAGAATTGACATCTTAATGACATTTAGCCTTCCTATCCATGAACATGGAATATTTTTCCATCTTTTAAGGTCCCCTTCTATTTCTTTTAGTAGAGTTATGTAGTTTTCTTTGTATAGGTCTTTTACATCTTTGGTTAAGTTTATTCCTAGGTACTTGATTTTTTTAGTTGCTATTGGAAATGGTATCTTTTTCTTGAGTGTCTCTTCAGTTTGTTCATTTCTAGCATATAGAAACATTACTGACTTATGTGCATTAATCTTGTATCCCGCTACTTTGCTAAATTTGTTTATTAGCTCTAGTAGCTGTATCGTCGATTTCTCAGGGTTTTCTAGATATAAGATCATATCATCTGCAAACAATGACAGTTTTACTTCTTCTTTTCCAACTTGGATGCCTTTTATTTCTTTGTCTTGCCGGATTGCCCTGGCTAGCACTTCCAGCACAATGTTGAATAACAGTGGTGACGGCGGGCATCCTTGTCTTGTTCCTGATCTTAGAGGGAAGGCTTTCAGTCTCTCACCATTGAGTACTATGCTGGCTGTGGGTTTTTCATATATGTTCTTTATCACGTTGAGGAAGTTTCCTTCAATTCCTACCTTTTGAAGTGTTTTTATCAAAAAGGGATGTTGGATTTTGTCAAATGCTTTTTCAGCATCTATTGAGATGATCAATTGATTTTTCCCTTTCGAGTTTTTAATGTGTTGTAATACATTGATTGTTTTTCTTATGTTGAACCATCCTTGCATGCCTGGAATGAACCCCACTTGGTCATGGTGTATGATTTTTTTAATGTATCTTTGGATTCGATTTGCAAGTATTTTGTTGAGGATTTTTGCATCTATATTAATTAGGGAGATTGTCCGGTAGTTTTCCTTTTTTGTAACATCTTTGCCTGGTTTTGGTATTAGATTGATGTTAGCTTCATAAAATGAGTTAGGTAGTGTTCCCTTTTCTTCAATGTTTTGAAAGAGTTTGAGTAAGATTGGTGTCAGTTCTTTCTGGAAAGTTTGGTAGAATTCCCCTGTGAAGACATCTGGCCCTGGGCATTTATTTGTGGGAAGATTTTTGATGACTGATTGGATCTCTTTGCTTGTGATGGGTTGGTTGAGGTCTTCTATTTCTTCTCTGGTCAGTCGAGGTTGTTCATATGTTTCCAGGAAATTGTCCATTTCTTCTACATTGTCCAGTTTGTTGCCATACAGTTGTTCATAATATCCTCTTATAATTTTTTTTAATTTCTTCAGGATCTGCAGTTATGTCACCTTTTTCATTCATTATTTTGTTTATATGGGTCTTCTCTCTTTTTGATTTTGTCAGTCTAGCTAGGGGCTTGTCAATCTTGTTGATCTTCTCAAAGAACCAACTTTTGGTGATATTTATCCTCTCTATTGTTTTTTTGTTCTCTATGTCATTTATTTCTGCTTTAATCCTTGTTATTTCTTTTCTTCTACTTGGTTTATGATTGGTTTGCTGTTCATTTTCTAGCTTCTTCAGTTGATCCATTAGTTCTTTGATTTTGGCTCTTTCTTCCTTTTTAATATATGCATTTAGTGCTATAAATTTCCCCCTTAGCACTGCTTTTGCTGCATCCCATAGGTTTTGATATGTTGTGTTCTCATTTTCATTCGTCTCTATATATTTAGCAATTTCTCTTGCTATTTCTTCTTTAACCCACTGATTGTTTAGGAGTGTGTTGTTTAACCTCCAGGTATTTGTGAATTTCCTAAGTCTCTGATGGTTATTGACTTCTAATTGTATTCCATTGTGGTCAGAGAATGTGCTTTGAATAATTTCAATCTTTTTAAATTTATTGAGGCTTGTTTTATGTCCCAGCATATGATCTATTCTGGAGAAAGTTCCATGAGCACTAGAAAAGTATGTGTATCCTGGTGATTTGGGATGTAATGTCCTGTATATGTCTGTTAAATCTAATTCATTTATCAGATTGTTTAGGTTTTCAGTTTCCTTATTGGTCTTCTGTCTGGTTGATCTATCTATAGGAGAGAGTGATGTGTTGAAGTCTCCCACAATTATTGTGGAAACATCAATTGCTTCCTTTAGTTTTGCCAGTGTTTCTCTCATGTATTTTGTGACACCTTGATTGGGTGCATAGACATTTATGATTGTTATTTCTTCTTGCTGAATTGCCCCTTTTATTAGTATGTAGTGGCCTTCTTTGTCTCTCAAAACATCCCTGCATTTGAAGTCTATTTTATCTGAGATTAATATTGCTACACCTGCTTTCTTTTGGCTGTAGCTTGCATGAAATATTTTTTTCCATCCTTTCACTTTCAGTTTCTTTGTGTCCCTGTGTCTAAGATGAGTCTCATGTATGCAACATATTGATGGTTCATTTTTTTTGATCCATTCTGTGAATCTATATCTTTTAATTGGGGAGTTTAATCCATTTACATTCAATGTTATAACAGTGAAGGCATTTCTTGAATCGGCCATCTTATCCTTTGGTTTATGTTTGCCATATTTTTCCCTCTCTCTATTAATATCCTTTATTGTACCCATACCGAATCTCTTTAGTACTGAACCTTTCTCCAAGTCTCTCTGTCCTGTCTTTGTTTCTCTGTCTGTAGGGCTCCCTTTAGTATCTCCAGTAGGGCAGGTCTCTTGTTAGCAAATTCTCTCAGCATTTGTTTGTCTGTGAAAAATTTAAGCTCTCCCTCAAATTTGAAGGAGAGCTTTGCTGGATAAAGTATTCTTGGCTGGAAATTTTTCTCACTCAGGATTTTAAATATATCATGCCACTGCCTTCTTGCCTCCATGGTGGCTGCTGAGTAGTCACTACTTAGTCTTATGCTGTTTCCTTTGTATGTGGTGAATTGCTTTTCTCTTGCTGCTTTCAGAACTTGCTCCTTCTCTTCTGTGTTTGACAGTGTGATCAGTATATGTCTCGGAGTGGGTTTATTTGGATTTATTCTATTTGGAGTTCGCTGAGCATTTATGATTTGTGTATTTATGTTGTTTTGAAGATTTGGGAAGTTTTCCCCAACAATTTCTTTGAATACTCTTCCTAGACCTTTACCCTTTTCTTCCCCTTCTGGGACACCAATGAGTCTTATATTTGGACGTTTCATATAATCTATCATATCCCTGAGGTCCATTTCGATTTTTTCAATTTTTTTCCCCATTCTTTCTTTTATGCTTTCATTTTCCATTTTGTCATCTTCCAGGTCACTGATTCATTGTTCAACTTCCTCTAGTCTTGTACTGTGAGTGTCCAGAATCTTTTTAATTTGGTCAACAGTTTCTTTAATTTCCATAAGATCATCCATTTTTTTATTTAGTCTTGCAATGTCTTCTTTATGCTCTTCTAGAGTCTTCTTGATTTCCTTCATATCCCGTACTATGGTCTCATTGTTCATCTTTAGTTCTTTGAGTAGCTGCTCTAGGTGCTGTGTCTCTTCTGGTCTTTTGATTTGGGTGCTTGGGCTTGGGTTATCCATATCGTCTGGTTTTTTCATATGCTTTATAATTTTCTGTTGTTTTTGGCCTCGTGGCATTTGCTGAACTTCATAGGGTTCTTTTAGGGTTTGTAGACCTATTGAAGTCCTTATCTCTAATTTATCAGATCTACAGCTTCGTGGAGTTCACTTTCTCTAACTAACCAGCAGGTGGCGTCCACGAGCCACCTGTTCTCCACAAGCCAGTTCTCCCCTGCTTAGCCTTTTTGGTGAGTGGGGGAGTGAGTCTTGTGGGGCCCAATTGGTGTACCAAGCTTGCGTGTGTAGTTGGTGTTGCCTGCCCTGTATGTCGGGCATGTTTCTGGGCAGTCGGGGAGGGGGGGTGGCCCTAACAATCAAATCTCCCTGGTGATCCTAGAGTTTTAAAGCTGCTGCAATAGTCTAATCCTTCAGTTCAGTCCTGCCACAGTTTGTCTCTGCCACTGACCCACAAGTCCTTGGTATTGGCGTATGGCTCCTGAGACTTGCAAGTGGGCCCCTCTTCCAGGCTGTGCACCCCGGGTCCTCTGTTGAGGGATGACTGTGCTATGTCACAGGTGAGTGCTGTCCCCCCAGGGCAGTTCTGGGCTGCTGGGCTGTGTAGGGAGGCTCCCAGTCTGCTCAAATGATGGCTGAGTGGGGCTTTGTTAATTCACACTGCTCCACCTTCCCAACTCTGGGACAATCAGCTGAGGTTTCAGGGAAGGCTAATGTCCACGCCCAGTTTTGTGGTGTTTGCCTGTTATTTGAAGCACTTCCGTCACACTGGGTTGTCTGGGGCAGCTCTGGGCTATGGGGCTGGCGACGGGCAGGAGTGTTTCCTGTCCACCAGGATGGTGGCTGTTAGCGGACACCGCCTTTTCTTGGGAAGTTGTGGTGTTTAGTCAATTTTCTCAGCCACTGGATTATTGCCTTTTGTCTCAGAGCTCTCTTAGTTCTGCTCTTGACTTGACGTGCCCAAATTGCAATTCTTTGAAGCTTTCTGTATTCGGCTTCTTAGAGTAATTGTTTTAGAAAAAGAAAAAAGCATTAAAAAAAAAGAAAAAAAAAAGGGCCCTCCTCAGAGATCTAATGGGTTATTGAAATGCTAATAGACAAAGCAACCAGGGCCATTAAGGAAAGGTCCACAGGGCAGAGAGATCAGCCTTTCTTCGGGATTTGCATATGCGCCTCAAGGCCTGAGCTCCGCCCTTCCCCTTTCTGTGTTCACCAGAACTCCAAAAATCCTCTGCTTTTATTTTGGAGGTTTTCGTGTTGTTTTTTTTTTTCTATGCCTGTCTCCTCTCTGCTGGGCTGGCTGCTCTCAGATTCTCTGGTGTCTGGTCTCAGTCTATCTATGGTTGGAGTTTGGATCAGTAGAATGAGTTTCCGATAAGGGCTGCCAGTGCAGTTCTCCCTTCTCCTTCCCGGAGCTGACAGCCCCTCCTCCCAGGGGACTGAGCCTTGCAGGGAGGGGCGCGGGTCCCCTGGCCGCAAAAACTTACAGATTTTGCTGATCTCAGCAGTTCGACATTTTCATGAGTGTTGTATGAAGTATGCCCAAAGTCAGATTGCTCTGTGGTTTCCAGTCCACGCAGTTCCTGGCTTTCTACCTACTTCCCTGGAGGAGTAACTAAAACATACAGCTCACCAGTCTGCCATCTTGCCCCGCCTCCCGGATTGGCTTTTATAAAGGGGGTTCACTAGGTTACAAATTTACAGTTTTAAGGCCATAAGTATCCAAACTAAGGCATCAACAAGAGGATACCTTCACTGAAGGAAGGCCAATGACTTCAGGAAAACTTCTGTTAGCTGGAAAGGCACTTGGCTGTTGTCTGCTGGTCCTTTGCTCCTGTGTGTCATTGCTTTCAGCTTCTGATTCCAGTTGCCTTCTTTTTAAGCATCTGTGGATTCTCACTTAGCTTCTCTGGGGCAAACTCAGGGCTTCATCTCTTAGCTTAGCAACTCCAAATGTCTGGTTTCAACAGCTGTCTCCAAAATGTCTCTGGGCATTTTCTCTCTAACCATCTCTCTTAGCTTCTCTCAGGGGCAACATCTGGATTGCATATCTTAGCTTCTCTCCAAAATGTCTCTCTCAGCTTCTCCAACCATCTTGGTCTGTGTTGGTTCAGTGAACTAATTAAGACCCACCTTGAGTGGGAAGGAGTCACACCTTCATGGAAATAATCTAATGAAAAAGTCCCACCCAAAATTGGGTGGGACACATCTCCATGGAAACAACCTATCAAAAGATCCCACCCACAATAGATCTGGCCCCATAAGATTTCATTAAAGAACATGGCTTCTTATGGGGTACATAACAGATTCAAACTAGCATACCATGGTTATGTTCTCAACAGAGTACTAAGCACTATGGAGCATAGACAAAGACAGGTACACAGGAATAGAGGTCAGAGGATTCCTGTTTACCCAGTACTACCACTTACTTGCTGTGTGACTGCATTCAAGGCTGCTTACAAGGACCTCATACTCCTCATTTGTACAATGAGACAGTTTCATTAATGGTTTCCAAGAGCTCCTTCCAACTGACAGTTGTCTGTCAGTTTCTTTGGGCCAGCTCACTGATGCCGGAAAGTTCTTATGACAGGAAAGGACTTGGAATATTAATCTGAGGAAAAGGAACATATTCCTTAAGCTCAGTCCCCTTGATATCATGTTTTGGTAGATACTACATGGGCTGGCGTGGTTCTCTAATTTACCAGGATTTCCTCTTTTGAACTGGTTTGAAACCAGAGGCAGTCCTGAAATGGTCATGTCTGCTGTCTGTGATATGTGAACCTTCTTTATGGGCCATACTTGCTCCAGGGGAGGATCCCTGACACAAATGGGCCAGTCAGTTTCTTTCTCCCAGCAATATGAAAATTTGAATTGAAACAGAGAGACTGGGGTCACTGGAGAGAAGTCACATTAACAAGCTGAAGAAAAGATCCATAAGTTCATCCTATTTACTCTTGTGCCCAGAACTGACCAGGTTCCTGCCCTTTCTAAGTCAACTCCCTTAACTCTGTGAGATATCCCACTAACCTTTCAATAAATTCCCTTTTCCTTCTGACTTTTTTACTTGTATTACTTATGCAAACCAGAGTCTATTTTTGTTCACTTTTTGTTTATACTCACAATATTCCTGGCAAAATGTTGGTGCTGAATACTTATTAGAAGGAAGAATGAATAAATGAATGAATGGATGAATGAATGAGTAAATGAACAAATGAACAAATAAGCTCTCCTAACCAAGTCATTGACCTAGACCCAACCCAAATTCCCACGTTTTATTGCTTCCATTACTTCCACATTGTCTTAAAATATAGTTGTTTAGATGTTGTCCTACTAGACTGTATAAGTACCTGAGGAGTGGGGTCCATGTTTTGTTTTTCTTCAAATCCCTTGCAGTGGACCCCCTTGAGGAGCTGGGGAAAAATGTGGAGACGTCGGATGTCCGCACCTAGATTATTACTGATATTCTCACAAACATTGAGGACTGACAATTTGGTATGCCGAGCCCTCAATCTTGGGGCTTGCCCTTATGAAGCTTGTTATTGCAAAGGAGAGGCTACGCTACCTATAATTGTGCCTAAGAGTGCCTAAGAGTCTTTGTTGCTAAGATGTGGCCCTCTCTCTCTAGCTAAGCAAACTCTGCAGGTGAACTCACTGCCCTCCACCCTACATGGGATCTGACTCCCAGGGGTGTAAATCTCGCTGGCAACACAGGATATGACTCCTGGGGATGAGCTTGGACCCAGCATCATGGGATTGAGAAACAGTTGGCTGTACACCATGGATGATTGTATGGTATGTGAATAAATCTCAATAAAACAATTAAAAAGAAATCCCTGGTCATGACTACCATGGAGGTTTGGACATCATAAGCACTCCAAAAATGTTTAGTTGAATTCAGCTATGCACTACACATGGAAACTGAATCAGTCATGTAGCAAGCATAAAACCTCCCAGGTTTGACAGACAGTTGTGATATAATAGAAATAGAACTTTATTTGGTATAAGAAGACCTCCAGTTCTAGATTTCTCATTGCTGAATTGTATGACATGAGACAATCACTTAACCTCTCTGAGCTTCAGCTTCTTCACACAAAAACATGTAGGCAGTAATAACACTGCACTCAAGTTCTCCTGTGCATGCTTTAAGATGACTAAGGATGTAGGGACTCTGACCACTAGCTTTGGGCTAGGAAGCACTCTTGTAGGAATCATAGATCAGAGGAGTTTCTGACAGTTCTTGACATCAGAGAACACATACACTATTTCTGATAAGGACAGAGCCATCTGTGAGGATGGTAGAGAGGGTCTTGAAAGTCCAGTGTCAGAGAAGTTAGACTAGGCTGTGATTGTGCAGGTGTAGAAATTGCTATTAAACAGAAGTTACAAACCAAAAACCCACAGGTTAAATTTGGACAGCAGATACTTTTTGTTTGGTCTGCTGTGTGTGTATGTGTGTGTGTGTGTGTGTGTGTGTGTTTTAATTTGAATAGATTGTTAATGTAGAAAATCAAAAGATTTTATATAAAAATCCATATTTCCAACTGTAAGCAACAGTAAGCCTGCTTTCCTGTGTGCCATCAATCTGTTGGACATCGGCATAGCCTGGCAACTTTAGATGTGGCATGATCTCGCTGTCTCACCACGGCTCCAACATGACAATTTTACTCCTTAATGCTAGCAACTTGGTGTGGGTAGGTATTCTAGTTTGCAATTCTTGCTAAATAATGCCTTCTGGAACATATGACAACATGGATGAATCTTGTACAATTAATAATCTAGTACAATTATAAAAAATGTGCTGTCATCAATTGTAACAAATGTTCCTCACCAATGCAAGGTGTTAATGATAGGATTGTATAAGGGAATCCTGTATTTTATGCATGTTCTGTAAACCTATAACTTTTCTAAATAAAAAAAAACAAAAAAAGAATAAATGTCTAAGAGTTCATAGCAAAAGTTGCTAGTTTAATATAGTATTTACCCTCTGAGGTCTCTAAAAATTCAAGAGGAGTTTTTAAGTATCTAACAGAGGTTTTGGCTTCATGCTTATTCACCCATATTAAGGTCTTATTGAATTTGTAGTCTAGATTGCTTTTACAAAAAACATCCCATAATACCATGTACTACATTAACATTTTTGTTTACCAACCTGAGGTGAATTTAATTCTGTAGTCCAGTTTGGACATGTTCTTCGTCTCAGTCCACATTCTTCTGGGTGTGGACCTATTGTAAATAGGATCTCTTAAAGATATTACTTCATTTACTACAATAACCCAATTCAGGCAGGACTACTAGTGGCCCAGACTCTTCACAGATGAAGTTTTGGGTCTCTCCACCATGCAAAGAACTATAACCAACCGAGATGCTTGATGAAGGTAAAGGGACTGTGGAATGGCTGGTGGAAAAAGGTAGTTATAAATAACACCTACATCTATTTTGACCTGCTACAGAAATAAGGACTGTAATTGTTATGAGTATTTATTATCAATTTTGTTATGAATATGTTTATATGTATATTCCCTCTCTTATCTTCTTATTACATAACAGATGTATTAATAGTAGTTAATGTTACATCATACTATTTAAGTTACAGGATATCCAGGAGAAGAATGGTGAGGAACATTTGTTACAATTGATGACAGCACATTTTTTATAATTGTACTGGATTATTAATTGTACAAGGACTTTGCACTTTCTCCTGGGAATTGAGTTAGTGCATTTTCAGTGGTATGCAGAATAGTTGTATCATGTTAGGTGAAAGTATGACTTTTTCATTTTCTTTATTTAGAAATTAAGTATGGTTTAAAGGAGATGTGTATGGGTGCCAAGTTGGCAATGGGTGGACTGTGATGGTTAGCTTCATGTGTCAACTTGACTAGGATATAGCATCCAGTTATTCAAACACTATTCTAGATATTGCTGTGAAGGTATTTTGTATATATGATTAACATCTACAATTGGTTGACTTTTAATAAAGGACCCTCAATAATGTGGGTAGGTCTATCCAATCAGTCGAAATGCTTTAAGAACAAAAACTCAGGTTTCCTAGAAAAAAAGAAATTCTGTTTCAAGACAGCAGCATTATCACCTGCCTGAGTTTTCAGTCTGCTGACCTGCTATATGGATTTCAAGCTTGCCAACCCCACAATTATGTGAGACAATTCTCTGAAATAAATTTCTTTATACATCTATATCTACATCTAAATCTATATCTTTATTTGTGTCTATGTCTATCTATCTATATATATATATACCTTTCTATCTATCCATGTAAATAGGTAGTGATAGAGATATCCTATTGCTTCTGTTTCTCTACAGAATCCTGGTGGATACACTCCTGAACTAGAATTCAACCCCTGGTGGGTGAGGGCAGGGGCCACATCTAAATTTAATCATCAAGAAACATTTACTGCCTTCCCATATAGTGGAAAGAACTGTGCTAGGTGCCAGGCACATAAAGTTGTTTTGTTCATTTCTTCCTCTGGAGAAACTTCTAGTCTGAAATTTGCTAGTAGCTTCCATCTGTTGGGTTGCCTTTAGATTCCCTCAAATGTCAGGATGTAGCCCATTTTTTAATTTATTTTTATTTTTTAAAATGCAATTTTATTGAGCTATATTCACACACCACACAAACCATCCAAAGTATACAATCACTGGCTCACAGTATCATCACATAGTTGTGCATGCATCCCCATGATCAATTTTAGAACACCTTCATTACTTCAGAAAAGAAAGAAAAATAAAAAAGAAAACTCAAATCCTCCCATACCCCTTATCACCCCCTATTATTGACCTGTGGTGTTTGTGTGGTACATTTGTTACTGTTGATGAAAGAATATTAAAATATTACTGTTAACTATAGTCCATAGTTTGCAATAGGTACTATTTTTCCCATATACCCCTCTATTATTAACTCTTTGTAATAGTGTCATACATTTGTTCTAGTTCATGAAAGAACTTTTTTTATATTTGTATAGTTAATCATGGATGTTGTCCGCCATACAATTTGCTGTGTTATACATTCCCATGTTTTAACCTGCAACTTTTCTTCTGGTGACATTCATGACTCTAAACCCCCTTTCCACCACTTTCACCCACCATTCAGTACTGTTAATTATCCTCACAATAACATGACACCTTGATTTTAAACTTCTCCAGGCCTAAAAACCATGAGCCATTAAGTCCCTTTGTTTAAGCTATCCCATTGTGTGGTATTGTTTTAACAGCTAGGAAACCTAAACACTGAGATTCTTACTAAAGGCTTAAAACTCTTATTTTATTACATGAAAAGTTAGGGGAATATTGACTATAAATTTGAAATCTCTTTTTTATCATATCCAAATTTAGAATTAATTGAGACTTTGTTAAATAAGTATATATTGAATGCTTTATACTAACTCTCCTGTAGGTGCTAGGGATAGATACACCATCGAAAATAGAAAAAGTCTCTGATTGCAGGAGATGCTGAGAGGTGTTGGGTACAGAACTAGTAGACAACACAATTTAAGAGACTGGTATATACTGTGAAGAAAGTAAAAGAGTGTGATTTGGCAAGGAGTAACTACTGGCTGGGAGTGGGGAAGGGGGGGCCTCTTAGATGGGTTGATGGTCAGAGAGGGCTACTCAGGAAGGTAGTGTTTGAGTGTAGTGACTACAGAATATTATGGTAAGGAATAGCTTTTAAAGATTCGAGGGAAGAACTTTCTAGACAGAGAGAGTTTTAAGTGTCAGTGCTCTGAGGTGGGATCTTTTGAAATACGGAAAGGTTAGTGTGAATGGAATCAAGTTTAGTGAGTTAATAAGGTCTGGGGTTTGTGGCAGTGCCCCAATTGAGGCAATCAGTGAGCCACATTGCTGTACCTCACTTATTTCTTATATTCAAACCTTGCATCCTTTAAAATGTGATTTGCTGAGTTTGAGGATTACTTTTTACCTCCATGGGAAATTATGCAATATATTTAATTTGTTTTAATGGTTTGATGCAGTTATATGATTCAGCAACTTTGAGGACAGAGCCTCAGTAAATACTGAAGGTCTAGAGAACTTTAAAAAATAATAATACAATGAAGCCCTAAAAACAGGACACAGGATGTTCTGTGTGTAAAACTAGATTAAATAAGAATAGTATATTAAGGTGAGTCTCTTCTAGTTTGCAAATGCTGCTGAAATGCAAAACACCAGAAATGGATTGACTTTTATAAAGGGGGTTTATTTGGTTACACAGTTACAGTCTTAAGGCCATAAAATGTTCAAGGTATCGCATCAACAATTGGGTAACTTCACTGGAGGATGGCCAATGGTGCCTGGAAAACCTCTCTTAGCTAGGAAGTCACATCTGCTCTGGAGTTCTGGTTTCAAAATGGCTTTCTCTCAGAACATTCCTCCCTAGGTTTCAGCTCCTCAAAACTGTCACTCTTAGTTGCTCTTGGGGCATTTGTCCTCTCTTAGCTTCTTCAGAGCAAAAGTCTGTTTTCAAAGGCCATCTCCAAGATATCTGTGTAAACTACAGCTCCTCTTTCAGCTCCTGTGGGTTCTTCAAAGTGTCCCTCTTGGCTGTAGCAAGCTTGCTCCTTCTGTCTGAGCTTGTTTAGTGCCCCAGTAAACCAATCAAGGCCCATGCCTAATGGGCGGGGCCACACATTCACAGAAACCATCCAATCAGAGTTATCACCCCAGTTGGGTGGGGCACATCTCCATGGAAAAACTCAAAGAATTACAATCTAATCAACACTAATACATCTGCCCACACAAGATTGTATCAAAGATAATGGCATTTTGGGGGACATAATACATCCAAACTGACACATTCCACCCCCTGGACCCCAAAATGACATGATCTTTCCATATACAAAATACATTCATCCCATCACAATATCACAGAATCTTAAATCATTTCAGTAACAATAGTTAAGTACAAGATCCCATCAGAATCAGTTACAGGCATGATCTGACCTAAGGCATAATTCCCCTCTAGCTGTGGAACTTGAAACTTAGAACAAGTTATGTAATGCCAATATACAAAGGAGGGACATTCATAGGGTAAACATTCCCATTGCCATAAGGAGAAACTGAAAGGAAAACAGGGTTTAAGGGACCAAAACAGTTCCTAAAACCCACAGGGCAAACCCCATTAGATTTCAAATTCTGAGAGTCATTAACAGAATGACGTTGTATCCTTGGGGCTTGAGAGAGTGGGAGTCCAACCATTTCCAAAGGCTTTCATGGCAGCCCTTTTCTCTCCAAATGCTGGAGTAAGTGCTCCAACATATCCACACATTGGGGAGACCACCTTTTCAGCCCCACCCTCCACAAACATTGGGGAAGCACCCGGATTCTCTTCCATCTCTGGGGCACATGCTCAACCCCTTCAGAACAGTGGGGTGGTGGCCAGACTCTCCCCAATTTCCTGGGAATGTGCTCCACCCTCTCTGGGCCTGGGGTGAGAGCACTTTTCCTGAACATGGAGGTGGAAGGTACACCCTCTACCTCTGGGGCAAACTCACCCTTTCCATGCCTGTGGGCCACTCTACTCACCCAGCATGAGACCTCTTAACTCCAGACCTCAACCTCCATGGCTCTGTCTTTGAAGAAATTTTTCCTTTAATATGTTCCTTGTCTGTCTCCTCCAGTCCAGACTGGCAGCAGCTCTGCCTATAAAGATCTCACAAAAATTCTGCTGCTTTGCATGAATCACAAAGGGCTCAAAGCTCTCAGACAATAGGATTTTCCACAAATCCTTTATGGATAACTCCATCTCCAACCCTGGCTTGTACTGAAATGGCAGCCGGGTTCCATGTTTGGTTAAATCCTCACATTGGTCTGTAGCTTCTGGGGTTCCACTCCCTGGAAGCCTGGAGTTTTCCTAACCATCAGTTTCTGGTTTCTTTGAACCCGAGAGTTCATTTCTTAGTTTATCTCTCTCCACTCGCATTTTACTATTAGCTGCAAGGAGAAACCATGCTATATCTACAACTTATAGTTTCAAAATCTCATCAGCCAAGTATCCCAGCTGGTCACTTTCAAATTCTGTCTTCCATCTGACACCAGGATTCAATTTTGTCAAATTCTATGCCACTTTAAAAAAAGGACCACCTTTCTTCCAGTTCTCAATGACACATTCATCATTTCTGCTCAAGACCTCATCAGAAGTATCTTTAGAGTCCATATTTCCACAAACATTCTCTTCAAAGCAGTCTAGGCCTTTTCTAGCAAGCTCCTCAGGACTCTTCCAGAATTTTCCCCTTATCTGTTTAAAAAGCCATTCCAACATGTTTGGTATTTGCAAACTCAGTAGCACCAGCACCCCACTTCTGGTACCAAAATCTGTTCTAGTTTGCTAATGCTGCTGCAATGCAAAACACCAGAAATGGATTGACTTTTATAAAGGGGGTTTATTTGGTTACACAGTTACAGTCTTAAGGCCATAAAATGTCCAAGGTATCACATCAACAATTGGGTAACTTCACTGGAGGATGGCTAATGTGCCTGGAAAACCTCTCTTAGCTGGGAAGGCACATCTACTCTGGAGTTATGATTTCAATATGGCTTTCTCCAAGGAAATTCCTCCCTAAGCTTCAGCTCCTCGAAAATGTCACTCTTAGTTGCTCTTGGGGCATTTGTCCTCTCCTAGCTTCTCCAGAGCAAAAGTCTGCTTTCTAAGGCCATCTTCAAAATGTCTCTGTTAGCTGAAGCTCCTCTCTCAGTTCCTGTGTGTTCTTCAAAGTATCCCTCTTGGCTGTAGCAAGCTCACTCCTTCTGCCTGAGCTTATTTAGTGCTCCAGTAAACCAATCAAGTCCCAAGCTGAATGGGTGGGGCCACACCTCCACAGAAACCATTCAATCAGAGTTATCACCCACAGTTGAGTGGGGCAAATCTCCATGGAAACACTCAAAGAATTACAATCTAATCAACACTGTTACATGTGCCCATACAAGATTGCATCAAAGATAATGATGTTTGGGGGGACATAATACACCAAAACTGGAACAGAAGTCTTGCCATTTTTCCTCAGATCTCCGTCCAAAACTCTCAGGGCCTTGTCCCCATTACTTATCTTAAGGGATAGGGAAGGTTTATTGCCACCTTTAGGAAAAATTCTGGTTAAGACAAAGACTTCCTATTCATTTTTCATATCCAGAATCTCACACACATAATTTAGGAATGAAATCATTGCCTTACATTTTACTTTTAGGAATTTGAAAAGCATTTTCAAAAATTCATTTCTTCCCATTTTCAAATTTTAAATCATGACTACAGTTCACAGTTATACTTTTTGGATTTTTGAAATTAGTACAGATCAATATATATAAATATTTCTTCTATATTGAAATTAAAGATATTAGATGAAGAGGCACTTTTTATTTTGTTGGATTTGGCTTCAGATTACCACACAGTATATTTCTTTGTAGCAAAAGATGCAGCAACTCTGGAGCCTATTTTCTTTCTTGTTACATTATTAGATTCTAATTAAAGAAAACAAGTAGCTGGAGACAGTTGCTTTCTGTGACACGTAATGAAGATTTATTTTGGAAGTAATCTTCACTTTCTTAGCTGAAACAGTAAGCAGCAGGATTAAAAGGATAATCAAATTATATACAAACTCATAAATCATCAATAGTGCTGTCAAAAGTTCAGCTATTAATGGGTTCTATTGTTTTGAAGCTGTATTAAAAATAAAAATGCTGATTCCTACCTTGATAGGAACTGAAATTGCTTTTTCATCCTATAATTTTATTAAGATATATTAACACACCATACAATCATCCACAGTATACAATCAGTTGTTCACAGTATCATCATATAGTTGTGCATTCATCACATAAATCAGCCCTTGAATGCATTCATTACTCCCAAAAAATTAAAATAGGAACAAAAATAAAAGTAAAAAAGAGCACCCAAAGCATCTCACACCCTCAGCCCCTCCTATTATTCATTTGATTTTTGTCTCCATTTTTCTACTCATATGTCCATACACTGGAAAAAGGGAATTTGAGCCAAAGGTTTTCACAATCACATGGTCACATAGTATAAGCTATGTAGTTATACAATCATCTTCAAGAATCAAGGCTACTGGTTTGCCATTCAACAGTTTCAGGTATTCCTTTCTAGCTATTCCAACACACTAAAGACTAAAAATGGATATCTGTATAGTGCATTAGAATAACAACCAAGATGACCTCTCAACTCCATTTGAAATCTCCCAGCCACTGAAACTTTATTTTGTTTCAATTCTCTTCCTCATTTTGGTCAAGAAGGCTTTCTCAGTCCCATGATACAGAGTCCAGGCTCATCCCCAAGAGTCATGTTGCATGTTGCCAAGGAGATATACACCCCTGGGAGTCATATACCATGTATGGGGGAGGGCAGTGAGTTTACCTGCAAGTTGGCTTAGAGAGAGAGGCCACATCTGAGCAACAAAAGAGGCTCTCTGGGGGTGACACTTGGGTACAATTATAAGTAGACCTAGACTCTCCTTTGCAAAAGCAAGTTTCATAAGGGCAAGCCCCAAGATTGAGGGCTCAGCCTTCTCAATTGTTAGTCCCCAATGCTTGAGAGAATATAAGGAATTCCCCAGGTGGGATAGTTTAATCTTTCCACAGTTTTTCCTCAGTCCATCATGGAGGCTCTGCAAATACTTTTTTATTCTCTTCCAAAATTATCTGGGATGTATTGGTGCTCCACACTAACCTGAAAAAAACAATCAAGTCTCACTCCCTGTCCAAGGTTCCATGTAGTTATGGTGGTTGAATAAACTGACATATAAGTTAAATTACATAGTGTGCTAAAGAAAAGATAGATTTTTCACCAAATAAAAATCTCTTCTTTTGGACTCACAAAGAAGTTGAAGTTTTAAAATACAGTCAATATCATGCTTTACCCTTTAGTTTGATTTCCTAACCTAGTCCATTGTGTTCATATCTTTAAATGAATTCTGATCTCCTTTTCAGCTTCTTTAACATTTGCTGTATGGCATAATGCTGACATTCATAGCTGACAAACTCTGGCTCTGAATCTCAGGTGTCAAACAGATACCTGAAATTCCAGGGAATGACAATGTTGTACACAAAGAGCTCAGCATCTCAGAATTTAGAAATAACCATTAGAATTCATGAATTGATATAACTGCTGCAAGAGCTTACAATATAGGAACCTTTACAGTAAGCCTTCCCCTGATAACCTATGCTCTCAGATTTGATTCTCAGAGTTTGAATATTATAGTTAGTTCATATTTGTGAGGCATTACAATGTTTGTCTTTACATTTCTGGTTTATTTTACTGAACATGCTGTCCTCAAGGTCCATTCACCTAGTTATGTATCTCACAACTTCATTCATTCTTGTGGCCACCCAGTATTCCACTCCATGTATACACTACAGTTCACCATTTCACTCATCAGTCCATGCACCCTTAGGCCACTTCTATCTACTGGGAATCATGGAGATTGCCATCATAGACACCAGAATGCAAATGTCCATTCCTGTCCCTTTATGTAGTTGCAACACCACATGGCAAACCCATGCTTAACTTCCTGTGGAACCAATATACTGCCCTCAAGATGGGCTGTGCCATTCTACTTCCCTACCCACAGTGATTAGGTACATCCCTCTCACCACATTTTCTCCAGCACTTGTATCCCTCTGTTTATTTTTAGAAGAGGTTTATTCATATACCATACACTGAATCTTAATTAAACAATCAATTGTTCCCGGCATAATCACAGAGTTTTGCATTCACCACCACAATCTATATAAAGACCTTTCCATTTCTTCCACAAAGAAAAAGGAAGAGGAGAAAAAATTGGAAAAAAAAAGAAAGAAAAAATGATCAATAAAAAAATAAAAGAAAAAGTAAAACTAAAATAAAGTGCAATAAAAAGCTCAGGCAAGAGGCAGGGAAAGATGACAGAGTGGTGAGGTGTGGGTTTTAGTTACTCCTCTGGGGCAGCTGGTAGATAGACATATACTGTGTGAAATAGCCACCTCAGGGAAATTTGTGATCAGTCATGCATTGTACAACAGTCTGGAACAAGTGGAGCAGCTGAGATATCAGTGAATCTTGTAAGTCTCCCAGCCAGGGGGCTAATGCCCCTCCCCGCTAGACACAGCAGACTGTCCTTTAGCTGGTTTCCTGAGGGAGGAGGAAGCAGTCTGCACTGGGAACCACTGGGAGGGAAGCTCAACCCTGTCCCAGTTGCAGAATTGATTAACAGACTCAATAAAAAATAAAAACTGCAACCACAGATAAACTGAGAGCAGACACTAGAGAATCCAGGAGCAATCAACCCAGTGGAGAAGATACAGGGCTAGGGAAAACAGAAAAAAAAACAGAGACTTTTGGAGTTTAGGGTGTTCAGAATACAGAAAAGGGCACATATACAAATCTGGGAAGCTGGGACCTTTCTCTGAAAAGCTGGTTTTTCTAGTTTCTTGTTTCCTGTTTTCTTGCTCTCTGACTCCTTATCTTTTCACATTTCAATAGCCCATCAGAGCTCCTGTGTCAACCGGGCCCACCTGCAAGAGTGGAATTAAAGTTGTCTCAGAGTAACTATTCAGAAGAAAGAGATAACAGCCTAAAGTGTTTATCTTTAAATAGTCTACACTGGGACTGACAAAACTGAGGGGCTGGATAAAGGCCTTTCTTTTTCTTTTTTCTTTTTTTTTTTTCTCTTTTTTTGTTAAATAATTATTCTAAGTAGCCCATTACAGAAAGCCTCAAAGATTTGCAATTGGCCACTGGAAACAGGCAAGAGTGGAGCTGAGATAGCTCTGAGAGACAAAACAATGAGTCTAGTGAGGGAGACAATTCCCTAAAAGGCATAACTTCCACAAGAAAAGAGGAGGGTTGGGCCCAGCTCAGGTGGCCAGGCCTCCTTCAGAGAACTCAGTGCCCAGGGGCTGGAAAACAGAAACCAACTTGAGTCAGTCATGCCCCCAACAGAGACAAGCTGTGTGGAGAATTAAAGGCATCTGTGACACCTCTTTACACTGGTAGGGAGCTGCAGGTTGACGAGCACCACCTGCTGGGCAGGGTAGGAAAAGTGCCAAGTCTACAGTCTTCACAGGAGGGTCTGACAACCCTCAGATCCTTATTCTCGGGGAAACTCCATACCCTCCTCCTGAAACATGGGCCTGTCTGGGCTGGGTAAATCTTATTGGGATCAGAGGAGACTCTCTCACAAAAAGGTTACATAGAGGCAGAGCAAGAACCAGAAAAGCAAGAGGTGAAAAACTCAGATAAACTAAACAGAAGTTAAAGAAGAGGACTAGAATAAGTTGAACTGAATGCCAAAGAACAGATAGAGAACAAATCCAACCAACAAGCAAGCCCTAGGTAAAAAGGTGAAAATGAGCTCCAGAATAAATTAATCAAGAAAACCAGATGCCTAGACAGCTTAAGATAACAAGCCGCACTAGTAAACACAAAAATATGGACCAGACAAAGGAACAAATTAACACCTCAATTGAGATACAGGAATTGAAACGACTAATTAATAACCAAACAGATCTCCTAAATCAAATAAAAAATCAAGTCAACAATCAATTCAATGAGCTGAGGGAAGACATGGCAAAAGAGATGAAAGATGTAAAGAAGACATTGGGTGAACATAAGGAGAAACCCAAAAGTATGAAAAAGCAAATGCAGAACTTATGGGAATGAAAGGCAAAATAGAAGACATGAAAAATGCAATGGACATTTACGACACCAGATCTGAAGAGGCAGAAGAAAGGATAAGTGAACCAGAAGACAAAACATCTGAAAACATACATACAAAGAAACAGATAGGGAAAAGAATGGAAAATTATGAGCAGGGTCTTAGGGAACTTAATGACAACATGAAGCACACAATATATGTATTATGGGTGTCCCAGAAGGAGAAGAGAAGGGAAAAGGGGCAGAAAGAACAATAGAAGAAATTATCACTGAAAATTTCCCAACTCTTATGAATGACATAAAATTACAGATTCAAGATGTGCAGCATACCCCAAACAGAATAGATCCCAATAGACCTACTCCAAGACACTTACTATTCAGACCGTCCAATGTCAAAGACAAAGAGAGAATTCTGAAAGCACCAATGGGAAAAGGGATCCATCACATACAAGGTAAGCTCAATAAGACTATGTGCAGATTTCTCCACAGAAACCATGGAGTTGAGAAGGCGGTGGTATGATATATTTAAGATACTGAAAGAGAAAAACTGCCAACCAAGAATTCTATACCCAGCAAAACTGTCTTTCAAAAATGAGGGAGAGATCAAAATATTTTCAGACAGACAGATACTGAGAGAATTTGTTAATAAGAGACCCACACTTCAAGAAATACTAAATGGAGTTCTAAAGGAAACAGTGCTAAGATCATAAGACTTATAGAAGAAAATGTAGGGAAATATTTTAAGGATCTAGTTATAGGAGGTGGCTTTCTACACCTTACACCCAAATCTTGAGCAATCGAAGAAGAAATACATAAATGGGATCTTGAGTACAGCATTTTGAGTGAAGCACACCAGAAATGAGAGGACAAACATAATGCCTCACTAATATGGACTGACTATAATGTGTAAACTCTGAGAACTGAATCTTAGAGCACAGCTTATCAAGGAAATGTTTATTGTAATGGTCTCTAGATTGTAAGCTCTTATAGCAGTTACATCAATTCCTGAGTTGTAATGGCTGTCTCTAAATCGTGAGATGCTGAGATCCTTGTGTATAACCTGGTTGGTCCCTGGAACTTTGGGTATCTGTATAACATGAGACTCAGAGCTAGAACTTGGCAGCTATGAATGGCAGTAATATCCAATATGGAAACTGTTGAAAGAGCTGAAAAAGAATTCAGACTTTAATTAGTGATATGAATGAAGAGGATCTGGTTAGGACTAAGGCAAATCAAGCCCAAGGGTAAAGGACAATACTGACTGGTTTTTTTTAAAACTACAACTTATATGTGACACCAAGGGAGGAGATATTTATCTTGTGTGGATATATATTTTCTGTAGCTCACTAGATAATGTAACTTGTACAATCAGCTTGCTTGAAAACCATAGGTGCAGGGAATGGTGAATGAGAAGTGGGATTTGGTGAGTTTATATAGGCTGAAATCCTGACACATCCCAGAGTGATATTGGCAGAGAGTATAAGTGTATTTGCATCCCCCCCCCAAGGAGCTAGGGAGAAATGCAGATGTGTTGGACTTCCCCACCTGGGATAATGCTGACTTTCCCACAAACATTGCGGACTGCCAATTTAGTGGATCAGGTCCTTGGTCTTGGGGCCTTCCCCTGTGAGGCTCATTGCTGCAAGGGAGAGGCTAAGCCCACTTATAATTTTGTCTAGTTGTGCCCCCCAGAGATACTCTTTGTTGGTCAGATGTGGCCCCCTCTCTCCCTAAGCACACTCGGCAAGTGAACTCACTACCCTCCTCCCTACATGGGACATGACTCCCAGGGGTGTGAATCCCCCTGGTAACATGGGAAATGACTTCTGGAGATAACCCTGGACCCAGAATTGTGGGATTGAGAGCATCTTCTTGACCAAAAGGGGGAAAAGAGATGAAGCCAAGTTTGGTTTCAATGGCTGAGAGATTTCAAATGGCATTGAGAGGTCACTCTGGAGGGTATTCCTATTTACTATATAGATATCACCTTTTAGTCTTTAGTGTGTTGGAATGGCTAGAGGAAAATACCTGAAGCTGTCAAACTGCAACCCAATGACCTTGATTCCTGAAGATGATTGTATAACTATGTAGATTGCATAGTGTGCCTGTGTGACTGAAAAAATTGTGAATTGCACTCCCTTTATCAAGTGTATGGACTGATGAGAGGGAAAGGGGGGACAAAAATTAGATGAAGAATAGAGTGGGATGGAGGAAATGGAAAGATTTAGGGGTTCTTCTTGCTTTTATTTTTATTTTGGAGTAAGGAAAATGTTCAAAAATTGATTTCTAGTGATGAATGTACAACTTTATGATTGTGCTATGAATAATGGATTGTACACTGTGGATGACTGTAGGGCGTGTGAATATATCTCAGTTAAACTGTATTAAATAAAAGTAAATGACTTGGAGAGGGCAGGGCAAGATGGTGGAGTGGTGAGGTGTAGGGTTTAGTTACTCCTCTAAGGCAGTAGGTAGAAAGCCAGGAACTGCATGGACCAGACACCAGAGAGCAATTTGACTTTGGGCATACTTCATACAACACTCATGAATGCATGGAACAGCTGAGATCAGCAAAATCTATAAGTTCTCACAGCCAGGGGACCCGTGCCCCTCCCTGCCAGGCTCAGTCCCATGGGAGGAGGGGCCATCGGTGCTGGGAATGAGGAGGGAAAACTGCAGTTGCAGCTCAGAAAACTCAGACTGCTGATGCAAACTCCAAACATAGATAGACTGAGACCAGACACCAGAGAATCCAGGAGCAGTCAGCCCAGCAGAGAGGAGATAGGGCTAGCAAAAACATCAAAAAAAAAAAAAGACCCAAAAATAAAAACAGACAATTTTTGGAGGTCTGGTGAACATAGAACAGAGAAGAGCAGGGCTCAAACAGAGTCAGGCTCATATTCAAAAACCAGAAGGCAAGTTTCCTTGCCTAAGTAGCCAGTTTCTCTGCTTTCTTGATTGTTCACTAATGGCCCTAATCTCCTTAACTCTTAGCATTTCAATAGCCCATCAGATCTGCAAGGAGGGCCCTTCTCTCTCTCTTTTTTTAAATCTTTTTCTAAAACAATTACTCTAAGAAGCCCATTACAGAAAGCCTCAAAGACTTTCAATTTGGGACCAGATAAGAGCAGAGTTAAGAGAGCTCTGAGACACAAAGCAACAAGTCCAGTAGTTGAGAAATTTTGCTAAGCACCACAACTTCCCAAGAAAAGGGTGGCATCTCCTTACAGCCATCTTCCCAGTGGGCAGGGAACACTCATGCCTGGCACCAGCACCACAGCCCAGAGCTACCCCAAACAACCCAGTTTGATGGGAGGTGTTTCCAACAACACATGCACACACCACAATATTGAGCATGGACAATAGACTTTCCTGCACCCTCAGCTAATTGTCCTGGAGCTGGGAAGGCAGAGCTGTGTGAAAAGGGGGAAATTAACATGCCACATTCAGCCATCCTTTCAGCAGACTGGGAATGCCACTACACAACCCTGCAGCCCAGAACCTACCTTGGGGGACAGTGCACACCTGTGATGTAGCACAGTCAACCCTCAGCAGAGGATGTAGGAGTGCATGGCTTGGAAGAGGGACCCAACCGCAACTCCCAGGGACCATATGCCAATACCAAGTACTTCTGGGTCAGTGGCAGAGACAAATTGTGGTAAGACTTAACTGAAGGATTAGACTATTGCAATAGCTTTAAATCTCCAGGAACACCTGGGAGATTTGTTTATGAAGGCCAACTGCCCTCCCTAACCACTCAGACACATGCCCCATATGCAGGGTGGGCAACACCAACTACACATGCAAGCTTGGTGCACCAATTGGACCCCACAAGACTCACACCCCCACTCACCACAAAGACAAAGTGGGAGAGAACTGGCTTGAGGGGGGTAGGTGGCCCACGGATGCCACCTGCTGGTTAGTTAGAGAAAGTGTACTCCATGAAGCTGCAGATCTGACAAATTAGAGAAAAGGGTTTGAATCAGTCTACATATCCTAAAAGAACCCTATCAAGTTAAGCAAATGCCAGAGGCCAAAAACAACAGGAAATTTTAAAGCATATGAGAAAACCAGATGATATGGATAACCCAAGCTCAAACACCCAAAACAAAAGATCAGAAGAGACACAGTACTTGGAGCAATTAATCAAAGAACTAAAGACCAACAATGAGAGCATGGCACAGGATATAAAGGACATGAAGAGGACCTGAGAAGAGCATAAAGAAGAAATTGCAAGAGTAAATAAAAAAACAGATGAACTTATGGAAATCAAAGAAATTGTTGACCAAATTAAAAAGATTCTGGATACTCATAGTACAGGACTAGAGGAAACTGAACAGCAAAACACTGATGTGGAGGATGACAGAATGGAAAATGAAAGAACAAAAGAAAGAATGGGAAAAAAATCAAAAAAATCAAAATGAACTTCAGAGATATGCTATATACTATAAAATGTCCAAATATAAGACTCATTGGTGTTCCATAAGGGGAAGAGAAGGGTAAAGGTCTAGAAAGAGTATTCAAAGAAATTGTTGGGGAAAACTTCCCAAACCTTCTACACATATAAATACACAAAGTGTAAATGCACAGCAAACTCCAAATAGAATAAATCCAAATAAACCCACTCCAAGACATATTCTGACCATACTGTCAAATACTGAAGAGAAGGAGCAAGTTCTGAAAGCAGCAAGAGAAAAGCAATCGACCACATAAAAAGGAAATAACATAAGACTAAGTAGTGACTACTCAGTGGCCACCATGGAGGTGAGAAGGCAGTGGCATGACATATTTAAAATTCTGAGAGAGAAAAATTTCCAAACAAGAATTCTTTATCCAGTAAAGCTCTCCTTCAAATTTGAGGGAGAGCTTAAATGTTTCACAGAAAAATGAATGTTGAGGGAATTTGCTAACAAGAGATCTGCCCTACTTGAGATACTAAAGGGAGCCCTACCAACAGAGAAAGAAAGGAAAGAGACATGGAGAAAGGTTCAGTACTAAAGAGATTCAGTATGGGTACATTAAAGGACATTAAGAGAGAGAAGGAAAAAATATATCTGACAAACATAAACCAAAGGATAAGATGGCTGATTCAAGAAATGCCTTCACAGTAATAATGTTGAATGTAAATGGGTTAAACTCCCCAATCAAAAGATATAGATTGGCAGAATGGATAAAAAACTGAACCATCAATATGTTGCATACAAGAGACTCAACTTAGACAAAGCAACACAAAGAAATTGAAAGTGAAAAGATGGAAAAAATAGTTCATGCAAGCTACAGCCAAAAGAAAACAGAAAGAGCAATATTAATCTCAGATAAAATAGACTGTAAATGCAAGGATGTTATGAGAGACAAAGAAGGCCACTACACACTAATAAAAAGGCAATTCAACAAGGATAAATAACAATCATAAATATTTATGCACTCAATCATGGTGCCACAAAATACATGAGACAAACACTGGCAAAACTAAATGAAGAAATTGTTTCCACAATAATTGTGGGAGACTTCAACACATCACTCTCTCCTTTAGATAGATCAACAAGACAGAAGACCAATAAGGAAATTGATAACCTAAACTATCTGATAAATGAATTGGATTTAACAGACATTTATAGAATATTACATCCCAAATCACCAGGATACACATTCTTCTCTAGTGCTCACAGAACTTTCTCCAGAATAGATCATATGCTTGGACACAAAACAAGCCTCAATAAATTTTGAAAAATTGAAATTATTTGAAGCACATTCTCTGACCACAATGGAAAATAATTAGAAGTCAATAAACATCAGAGACTTAGAAAATTCACAAATATCTGGAGGTTAAACACCACGCTTCTAAACACTCAGTGGGTTAAAGAAAAAATAGCAAGAGAAATTGCTAAATATATAGAGATGAATGAAAATGGAAAGACAACATACCAAAACCTATGGGATGCAGCAAAAGTGGTACTGAGGGGAAAATTTATAGCACTAAATGCATGTATTAAAAAGGAAGAAAGAGCTAAAATCAAAGAACTAATGGTTCAACTGAAGAAGCTAGAGAATGAAGAGAAAACCAATCATAAACCAAGTAGAAGAAAAGAAACAACAAGGATTAAAGCAGAAATAAATGTCATAGAGAACAAAAAAACAATAGAGAGAATAAACAACACCAAAAGTTTGTTTTTTGAGAAATCAACAAGATTGTCAAGCCCCTAGCTAGACTGATAATATCAAAAAGAGAGAAGACCCATATAAAAAAAATAATGAATGAGAAAGGTGACATTATTGTGGATCCTGAAGAAATTTAAAAAATTTTAAGAGGATACTATGAACAACTGTATGCCAACAAACTGCATAATATAGAGGAAATGGACAATTTCCAGAAAATATATGAACAACCTAGACTGACCAGAGAAGAAACAGAAGACCTCAACCAACCAATCACAAGCAAAGAGATCCAGTCAGTCATCAAAAAGCTTCCCACAAATAAATGCCCAGGGCCAGATGGCTTCACAAGGGAATTCTACCAAACTTTCCAAAAAGAAGTGACGCCAATCTTACCTAAAATCTTTCAAAACATGGAAGAAAATGGAACACTATCTAATTTATTTTATGAAGCTAACATGAATCTAATACCAAAATCAGGCAAAGATGCTACAAAAAAGGAGAACTACAGGCCTATCTCCCTAATGAATATAGATGCAAAAATTCTCAACAGAATACTTGCAAATAGAATCCAAAAACACATTTAAAAAATTGTGTGCCATGACCAAGTGTGGTTCATTCCAGGCATGCAAGGATGATTCAACATAAGAAAATCAGTTAATGTATTACAACACATTAACAAATCAAAAGAGAAAAATCAAATGACCATTTCAGTATATGCTGAAAAAGCATTTGACAAAATCCCACATCGCTTTTTCATAAAAACAATTCAAAAGGTAGGAATTGAAGGACACTTCCTCAATATGAAAAAGAGCATATATGAAAAACCCACAACCAGCATAGTACTCAATAGTGAGAGAGTGAAAGCCTTCCCTCTAGGTTCAGGGACAAGACAAGAATGCCCATTGTCACCACTGTTTTTCAACATTGTGCTTGAAGTGCTAGCCAGGGTGATCTGGCAAGACAAAGAAATAAAAAGCATTGAAATTGGAAAGGAAGAAGTAAAACTGTCATTGTTTGCAGATGATATGATCTTATATCTTGAAAACCCTGAGAAACTGACGATACAGCTACTAGAGCTAATAAACAAATTTAGCAAAGTAGCAGGATGCAAGATTAATGCACATAAGTCTGTAAAGTTTCTATAGGCTAGAAATGAACAAATTGAAGAGACACTCAAGAAAAAGATAAAGATACCATTTTCAATAGCAACTAAAAAAATCAAGTATGTAGGAACAAACTTAACAAAGATGTAAAAGACCTATACAAAGAAAACTACATAACTACTAAAAGAAATAGAAGGGGACCTTAAAAGATGGAAAAAAATTCCATGTTCATGGATAGGAAGGCTAAATGTCATTAAGATGCCAATTCTACCCAAATGTTCTAGTTTGCTAATGTTGCCAGAATGCAAAACACCAGAGATGGATTGACTTTTATAAAAGGGGGTTTATTTGGTTACACACTTACACCCCACTCCTGTTACCAAGTTGTACTAGTTAGGGTTCTCTAGGGAAACAGAATCAGTGAGAGGTATCTATAACTATAAATTTATAAATGTGACTCACCCAACTGTGGGCATGTGTGAGTCTACATTCTGTAGGGCAGTCAGCAAACTGTCAACTCCAAGGATGATGTCTGATGAACTCCTCAGGAAATGAACTGGCAACTTTGATGAACGCAGGAAATGAACTGGGATCTTCAATGAACGTGTTCGATTAACTCCTCAGGAAACAAACCAGCAACTTCAATGAACTCCTCAGGAAACACTTTGCTAGGCAACTGAAGAAGTGAAGGTCCTCTATCTGTCTCACTTATAAGTCTTCAACTGATTAATTGGATTAAATCCAGCCAATTGGATTCTTACATTGTGGAAGATATACCCTTTGGTGAGTCATCAGTCACAGCTGCAGCCAACTGACTGATAATTTAATAAACCAGCCTGTTGGTTTATTAACCAGCCACAAACATCCTCATAGCAATTGTTAGGTGAGTGCTTGCTTGACCAGACAGCTGGGTACTATCACCTGGTCAGGTTGACACCTGAACCTAACCATCACATCGAACTCATCTACAGATTCAATGCAATCCCAAGCAAAATTCCAGCAACCTACTTTGAAGACTTGGAAAAGCTAGTTATCAAATTTATTTGGAAAGGGAAGATGCCTCAAATTGCTAAAGACACTCAGAAAGAAAAATGAAGTGGGAGGACTTACACTCCCTGACTTTGAAGCTTATTATAAAGCCACAGTTGTCAAAACAGCATGGTACTGGCACAAAGATAGACATATGAGTCAACGGAATCAAATTGAGAATTCAGAGACAGACCCCAGATCTATGGCTGACTGATCTTTGATAAGGCCCCCAAAGCCACTGAACTGGGACATACCAGTCTTTTCAACAAATGGGGCTGGGAGAGTTGGATATCCATATCCAAAAGAATGAACAAGGATCCCTACCTCACACCCTACACAAAAATTAGCTCAAAGTGGATCAAAGATCTCAGTATAAAAGACAGTACCATAAAACTCCTAGAAGATAATGTAGGGAAACATCTTCAAGACCTTGTATTAGGCGGGCACTTCCTAGACTTTACACACAAAGCACAAGCAACAAAAAAGAAAAATAGATAAATGGGAACACCTCAAGCTTGGAAGTTTCTGTACCACAAAGGAATTTGTCAAAAAGGTGAAGAGGTAGCCAACTCAATGGGAAAAAATTTTTGGAAACCATGTGTGCCAGTTTGAATGCATTTTGTCCCCCAAACGCCATTATCTTTGATGTAGTCTTGTGGGACAGACTTTTGGTGCTGATTAGATTTGCTTGGAATGTGCCCCACCCAGCTGTGGGTGGTGACTCTGGTGGGATACTCCCATGGAGGCGTGGCCCTGCCCATTCAGGGTGGGCCTTGATCAGTGGAGCCATATAAACGTGCTGACTCAAAGAGACTGAACAGAGTGCAGCTGTGAGTGACGTTTTGCAGAGGAGCAAGCTTGCTAGAGAGGAACGTCCTGGGAGAAAGCCATTTTGAAACCAGAACTTTGGAGCAGATGCCAGCCACGTGCCTTCCCAGCTAACAGAGGTTTTCCGGACACCATTGGCCATCCTCCGGTGAAGGTACCCGATTGCTGGTGTGTTACCTTGGATGCTTTGTGGCCTTAAGACTGTAACTGTGTAGCAAAATAAACCCCTGTTTTATAAAAGCCTATCCATCTCTGGTGTTTTGCATTCTGCAGCATTAGCAAACTAGGACACCATGTATCTGACAAAAGACTGATATCTTGCATGTATAATGAAATCCTACAACTCAATGACAATAGTACAGACAGCCCAATTATAAAATGGGCAAAAGATATGAAAAGACAGTTCTTTGAAGAGAAATACAAATGGCCAAGAAACATATGAAAAAAAAGTTCAGCTTCACTAGCTATTAGAGAGATGCAAATTAAGACCACAATGAGATACCATCTCACACCAATTAGAATGGCTGCCATTAAACAAACAGGAAACTACAAATGCTGGAGATGATGTGGAGAAATTGGAACTTTTATCCATTGTTGGTGGGACTGTATAATGGTTCTGCCACTCTGGAAGTCAGTCTGGCACTTCCTTAGAAAACTAGACATAGAGTTACCCTTTGATCCAGCGATTGCACTTCTCGGTATATACTGGGAGGATCTGAAAGCAGTGACATGAACAGATATCTGCATGCCAATGTTCATAGCAGCATTATTCACAATTGCCAAGAGATGGAAACAACCCAAATGTCCTTCAACAGATGAGTGGATAAATAAAATGTGGTATATACACATGATGGAATACTACATGGCTGCAAGAAGGAACGATGTCATGAAACATAAGACAACATGGATGAACCTTGAAGACATAATGCTGAGTGAAATAAGCCAGGCACAAAAAGAGAAATATTACATGCTACCACTAATGTGAACATTGAAAAATATAAAACAAATGGTTTATAATGTAGAATGTAGGGGAACTAGCGATAGAGAGCAATTAAGGAAGGGGTAATGATAACCCAATAAGAACAGATAAGCTATCGTGGGTAAATTTAATGCTCTGGGAATGCCCAGGAATGAATATGGTCTATTAATTTCTGATGGATATGGTAGGAACAAGTTCACAGAAATGTTTCTATATTAGGTTATTTGCTTGGGGTAGAGTAGGAACATGTTGGAAATAACATAGTTATCTTAGGTTAGTTGTCTTTTTCTTACTCCCTTATTATGGTTTGTTCAAAATGTTTTTTATTGTATGTTTTTTTAAAAGTTTTTTGATATAGTTGATTTAAAAAAAAAAAGCTAATTAAGAAAAAACAATGTAAAAAATATGCAGAGCCCCTTTGATGAGCTGGTGAAGAATGCAGGAGTATTGGGCTTCTCCACCTTGATGGTTGCTGATGTGCTCACAGACATAGGAGACTGGTGGTTTGATGGGCTGAGCCCTCTACCACAGGACTTGTCCTTGGGTTGACTGTTGCTGCAAAGGAGAGGCTAGGCCTCCCTATAATTGTGCCTAAGGGCCTCCATCCAAATGCCTCTTTGTTGCTCAGATGTGTTCCCCTCTCTCTAGCTAAGCCAACTTGGCAGGTGAAATCACTGCCCTCTCCCCTACGTGGGATCTGACACCCAGGGGAGTGAATCTCCCTGGCAATGTGAAATATGAATCCTGGGGAGAATCTAGACCCAGCATCACGGGATTGAGAACATCTTCTTGACCAAAACTGGGACGTGAAAGGAGATGAAATAAGCTTCAGTGGCAGAGAGATTCCAAAAGGAGCCTAGAGGTCACACTGTTGGGCACTCTTATGCACAATATAGACAACCTTTTTTGTGTTCTAATGAATTGGAGTACCTAGCAGTAAATACTTGAAACTATCAAACTACAACCCAGAACCCAGGAATCTTGAAGACGATTGTATAAAAATGTAGCTTATGAGGGGTGACAGTGGGATTGGGAAAGCCATAAGGACCACACTCCCCTTTGTCTAGTTTATGGATGGATGAGTAGAAAAATGGGGGAAGAAAAAAAAAGGCACCCAGTGTTCTTTTTAATTTTTTTTAATCTTCATTTTATTGAGATATATTCACATACCATGCAGTCATACAAAACAAATCGTACATTCGATTGTTCACAGTACCATTACGTAGTTGTACATTCATCACCTAAATCAATCCCTGACACCTTCATTAGCACACACACAAAAATAACAAGAATAATAATTAAAGTAAAAAAGAGCAATTGAAGTAAAAAAGAACACTGGGTACCTTTGTCTGTTTGTTTGTTTGTTTCCTTCCCCTATTTTTCTACTCATCCATCCATAAACTAGACAAAGGGGAGTGTGGTCCTTATGGTTTTCCCAATCCCATTGTCACCCCTCATAAGCTACATTTTTATACAATTGTCTTCGAGATTCATGGGTTCTGGGTTGTAGTTTGATAGTTTCAGGTATCTACCACCAGCTACCCCAATTCTTTAGAACCTATAAAGGGTGTTCTTTTTAATTTAATTGTTCTTTTTCACTTTAATTTTTATTTCTATTATTTTTGTGTGTGTGGTAATGAAAATGTCAAAAATTAATTTTGGTGATGAATGCACAACTATATAATGGTACTGTAAACAAATGAATGTATGCTTTGTTTTGTATGACTGCATGGTATGTGAATATGTCTCAAAAATGAATTAAAAAAAAAGTAAATGAAAAATGGGGGAGGAGGGGAATGGGAAGTTTTGGATTTTTTTATTTTAATTTAAATTTTATTTTTTTGAGTAATGAAAATGTTCAAAGTTTGACTGTGGTGATGAAAGCACAACTATATGATGAAACTGAACAACTGATGGTATACTTTGAATGATTGTATGTTATGTGATTATATCTGAACAAAATTGCATTAAAAAAAGCTCAGGCAACAAAACAACCACCAAGAATTCCATGGCCATCCCTCATAACCCCCTTTTATCTATATTATCTATGGTGTATTGTCTTTGTTACAATCAATGGAAGCATATTGCAATGTTACTGTTAACTATGGACTCTATTTTGCATTGATTGTATTTTTCTCCAATACCTTCTAATTATCAATACCTTTTGAAGTTGACATTCATTTGTTCTCCCTCCTGTAAAACATTCTTATATTTGTACATTTAATCACCATTGACAGCTCTAGGTTTCACTAAGTTATGCAGTTCCAGTTTTTATCTACTATCTTTCCATCTGTGTCATACATGCCCCCAGCCTCGGTCTTTCAACTGAACTCACAGTCATCTTTGTCAGTGTACTTACAATACTGTGCTACCATCAAACAGTATTGTGCTATCCATTTCTGGATCTATACAATTGATCCTGTTGAACATTATATGCTCCTTCAGCATCAAATGCCCAATATTTACCCTCTTTCTGTCTACTGAGAAACGATGTTCTCAGCTTTAACTCTCAAATTTTGCTCATTAATGTTAGTTCATATTAGTGAGAACATAAAGTATTTGTCCTTTTGTTTCTGGCTGATTTCACTAAGCATGACATCCTCAAGGTGTATCCGCATTGTTACAGGCTCCATGACTTTACTCTGTCTTACAGCTATGCAATATTCCATCATATGTATACACCACAGTTTCTTTATCCACTCATCTGTTGATGGACATTTGGGCTGTTTCCATCTCTTGGTAATCATGAATAATGCCTCTCTAAACATCCATTTACAAATGTAGGTTTATGTTCTAACTTTCATTTCCTCTGTGTATCTATCTAATACTGAGACTGCTGGATCATATGGCAATTCTGTACTTAGCTTCCTGAGGAACCACTGCACTGCCTTCCAGAGTGGTTGCACCATTCTACATTCCCAAAACCAATGAATAACTGTGCCTCTTTCTCCACATGCTCTCCAGCATTTTTAATTTTCTGTTTTTTCATAATGGCTAGTGTAGTAGGTGTGAGATGATATCTCATTCGATTTGCATTTCCCTAATAGACTGTGAGTTTGAGCATCTATTAATATGTTCTAAAGGCAGTCATATTTCCCCTTCAAGAAAGTGTCTGTCCATGTCTTTTGCACACTGCTTAATTGGGTTGTATGTCTTTTGTTGTTGAATTGTATGATCTCCTTTTATATTCTTGATTTTAAACCCTTTTCTGATATGTGGTTTCCAAATATTGCCTCCCATTGTGTGGACTGACTTTTTATTTCTCTGACAAAGTCCTTTGATGCACAAAGGTGTTCAATTTTGAGGAGATCCTATTGATCTATTTATTCTTTCATTCTTTGCACTTTGGGTGTAAGATCTAGGAAACCACCTCTGTATTAGTTAGCATTCTCTAGGGAAACAGAATCAACAAGAGAGTTCTATAAATATAAGGTTTATAAAAATATCTCATGCAACTGTGGGTATGCATGAGTACAAATTCCATAGGGCAGGCAACAGACTGGCAACTCCAATGAAGATGTTTGATGAACTCCTCAGGCAGCAACTGGCAACCCTGATGAACTCCTTAAGCAACAAACTGGCAACTTTGGTGAACTCCTCAGGAAACACTTTGCTGGTCATCCAAAGAAGAAGTGAAGGTCCGCTATCTGTCTAGCTTATAAGTCTTCAACTGATTAATTGGATTAAATCCAGCCAATTGCATTCTCTCATTGTGGAAGGCACGCCCTTTGGTGAGTCATCAGTCACAGCTGCAGCCAATTGACTGATGATTTAATAAACCAGCCACAAATGTTGATGCAGTAATGGGTAGGTCAGGGCTTGCTTGACCAGAAACCTGGGTACCATCACCTGGCCAAGTTGACACATGAACATAACCATTACAGTCCACCCCTTGTCAACTTGGCAGTTATACACATCACCTTGAACCATATTTTATCTCTAAATTGAGAACAAGAGACATATGTTTCACCTGACAATATTCTGCAGTCCTGCATACAACCAGAAATGCACTAAATCTCTCCAGAATAGGGTGCAAGTCCTTGGGTGACATTAACTCTTAAAATTGATTTGCTTTAGCTTAAATACTGCAAAATGAACAGTACAGCTTATGTCATATGATAGGGGAATAAGACAGAGAAGAAAGCAAAGATATTTGCTTTACAGACAAATACAAACATGTGCAAAACAAAACAAGGAGGAAATATTAAGGCATTCACAGTCCTCATTTCTGTAACTGGTCACGTGGCCATAGTTCATATTTATCACTACCTTCTTCCACTACCCATTCCATTTTCCCTTTATCCTCAGCAAGCACTTCAGCTGGCCATGATTCTTTGCCTGGTGGGGTGACCCAAACCTTCATTCCTGAAGTTTCTTGGCCATTGGTAGTCCTGCTTGGATTGGGTTGTTGCAGTTTTCCATTGACTTTAATCACAGGACATGATAGTACTAAGAGATGCCCTAGGGGATCTCCTATATTCCAGGAAAACTCTTCCTTACCTCTATTGTGTAGTTGCAGTGCTATTCCCCCTTGATAGTCAGGATCAATCACCCCAGCCAGTACAGTAATCCCCTTCTTTGCCTGTTGATTCAGAGGCATAAGAAGCCCAAAGTGGCCAGGTGGCAGTCTTAACTTCCAGTTCAATGGAATTATTGTTGCATTTCCTGGTGAAAGCACACCTCCTTTTGGAACAAAAACTTGTAGACCAGCAGAGCTTAAACTTGCAGGGACAGAAAGCAAAAATTTTCCTTGTGGATCACTAGGAGTGATAGTGAGTGGTGCCACTCCTGTTTCCTCCCCTTGATTCCTTGACCCATGGATCCTGGCAATGGAAGAAACAGCACCATAGAGTGGATGCTGATTCAGAGCATACCCAGCCTCTTGGAGAACACTGCCCCAGCCCTGAAAGGTATTGTCACCTAGTTGGCACTGTAGTTGAGTCTTCAACAGGCTATTCCATGGTTCTATCAATCCAGCTGCCTCTGGGTGATGGGGAACATGGTAAGACCAGAGAATTCCATGAGTATGAGCCCATTGCCTCACTTCATTTGCTGTGGAGTGGGTTCCTTGGTCAGAAGTAATGCTATGTGGAATACAGTGATGGTGGATAAGGCATTCTGTAAGTCCATGGATGATAGTTTTGGCAGAAGCATTTCATGCAGGGAAGACACACCCATATCTGGAGAATGTGTCTATTCCAGTAAGAACAAATCGCTACCCCTTCCATGATGTAAGTGGCCCAATGCAATCCACCTGCCACCAGGTGGCAGGCTGATCACTTCGGGGAATGGTGCCATATCGGGAATGAGTGTTGGTCTCTGCTGCTGGCAGATTGGTCAATCAGCAGTGGCTGTGGCCAGGTTAAACTTGGTGAGTAGAATTGATGTTGCTTAGCCCATGCATAACCTCCATCCTTACTACCATGACCACTTTGTTCATGAGCCCATTGGGCAATGACAGGAGTGGCTGGGGTAAGAGGTTGATTGGTATCCACCAAATGGGTCATTTTATCCACATGGTTATTAAAACATTCTTCTGCTGAAGTCACCCTCTAGTGAGCATTCACATGGGACACAAATATCTTCATGTTTTTTTGCCCACTCAGAAAGATCTATCCACATACCTCTTCCCCAGACTTCTTTGTCACCAATCTTACAACCACATTCCTTCCAATTCCCTGACCATCCAGCCAAACCATTAGCAACAGCCCGTGAATCAGTATAAAAATGCACCTTGGGCCAGTTCTCCTTCCTAGCAAAGGGAACAACCAGGTGCTCTGTGTGAAGTTCTGCCTACTGGGAGGATTTCCCCTCACCACTGTCCTTCAGGGACATCACAGAAAGGGTCTGCAGTGCTGCAGCTGTCCACTTTTGGGTAGTGCCTGAATATCATGCAGAACCATCTTTAACCAGGCCTGAGTCTTCTCTTCCTCAGTCAACTGATTGACTGGGAAAGACAAGGTAAGGTGGCAGGAGTAGGGGCCATGGGCATTTGGGCCACTTCCTCATGTAACTTGCTTATGCCTTCAGGACCTGCTTGATCTCTATCTCATATATACCATTTCCATTTTATGATGGAGTGCTACTGTACACACCAAACTGTATGGCTTGGTGGGTTGGACAACACCCAGCTCATGATAGGTAAACCAGGCCTCATGGTAACTTGGTGGCCCATGGTTAAGTGTTCTGTCTCTACTGAGGCCCAGTAGCAGGCCAACAGTTGTTTCTCAAATGGAGAGTAGTTATCTGCAGAAGATGGCAAAGCTTTACCCCAAAATCCTAAGGACCTGCATGGTGATTCTCCTACAGGAGACTGCCAAAGGCTCCAAACAGCATCTCTATTTGCCACTGATACTTCCAGCACCACTGGATCAGCTGGATCATATGGTCCAAGTGGCAGAGAAGCTTGCATAGGAGCCTGGACCTGTCACAGAGCCTCATCTTTTTCTGGTCCCCACTCAAAACTAGAAGCTTTTTTGGTCACTCGGTAAATGGGCTGGAGTAGCACATCCAAATGAGGAAGATGTTGTCTCCAAAATCCAAAGAGGCCAGTTAGGAGTTGTGCCTCTTTTTGGTCATAGGAGGAGACAGATGCAACAGCTTATCCTTCACCATAGAAGGGATAGCTTGACATGCACCACACTACTGGATACCTAGAAATTTTATTGAGGTGGAAGGCCCCTGTATACTTGTTGGATTTATCTTCCATCCTCTGCCACACAAATACCATCAAACCTAGAGTAGTTGCTACTTCTTGCTCACTCAGTCCAATCAACATGATATCATCAATATAATGGACCAGTGTGATGTCTTGTGGGAGGGAGAAATGATCAAGATCCCTGCAGAAAATATTATGACATAGGGCTGGAGAGTTGACATAAACCTGAGGTAGCAGAGTGAATGTAAACTGCTGGCCTTGCCAGCTGAATGCAAACTGTTTCTGGTGGTCCTTACTATCAGCTATTGAGAAACAAGCATTTGATAGACCAAGAGCTTCATACCAGGTACCAGGGGATGTGTTGATTTGCTCAAGCAATGATATTACCTCTGGAACAGCAGCTGCAATTGGAGTCACCACCTGGTTAAGCTTACAATAATCCACTGTCATCCTACAAGACCCATCCATTTTCTGCACAGGCCAAATAGGAGTGTTGAATGGGGATGTGGTGGGCATCACCACCCCTGCATCCTTCAAGTTCTTAAGAGTGGCATTTATCACTGTACTCCCTCCAGGAAACTTGTATTGCTTCTGGTTTACTATTTTGCTGGGCAGGGGCAGTTATAAGTTTCCACTAGGCCTTTCCTACCATAATAGCCCTCGCTCCATGAGTCAGGGAACCAATGTGAGGATTCTGCTAGTTGCTGAGTATGTCTATTCCAATTATGCATTCCAGCACTGGGGAAATAACCACAGAATGGGTCTGTGGACCCACTGGACCCACTGAGAGATGGACCTGAGCTAAAACTCAATGAATCATCTGACCTCCATAAGCCATGACTCTGACTTGTGGACCAGAGTGATGTCTTGGGTCTCCTGGAATTAATGTCACTTCTGAACCAGTGTCAAATAGTACATGAAATATCTGATCATTTCCTTTTCCCCCATGCACAGTTACCTGGTAAAAGGCCATAGGTACCCCTGGGGAAGGCTGGGAGGAAGATTAACAGGATAAATTTTTGGCAATGTAACAGGGTCTTTCTCCAAGGGTACCCAGCCTTCCCCTCATTCAAGGGGCTCTGGATCTTTAAACTGTCTCAAGTCTGGGAATTGACTAAGGAGCCATGACTCTCTGTTTTTGTAATTCAAGGTAGACTTTTGTTCACTTGACCTAGAACTCTGCTTATACAGCTCAAGCAAGAATTTTGTAGACTGCCCATCAATTTTACTGCTAGGTACTCCATGATCTACTAGCCAATGCTGTAAGTCTCTGCAAGTCAGGTTGTTTTAACTGCTGCCTTGAGCATGTTTTCCATTATGGTAGCCAGGCCCACCTTTTCTTTGGTGATTAACTGCTGCCATGTGGCTTCTGCCAACTCAGGATCCAATTATCCCCATTGTGTTTAAGGATTCCAGCTTAGTGACAGCTGTTCCCACAGTAATATCTGACCTACAGAGAAGGGCGACTACAGAGCTCTTCAGGGATGATGGAGCTAGTCTTACAAATTTATTCCTCACAGTCCTGGTAAAAGTGTGCCCTCTGGACATTCTGGCAGTGTGTGAGCAGGTCTTCCATGATAAAGCCACTCTAACTTTCCAATCTCTAAGCCTTTGAATTCCTTCCTCTACATTATACTAGGGAAGTTATGGCACTTCAACCTCAGATAATGCCTGCCATTTTTTGAGCCATGTTTCAGCTAACCACCCAGACAAACCATTATTGCCCTTTCTAACCCCTCAAGCTACAACATTGAGTGCAGAATATCTGCATAGTCAGCCTATATCAGTAAATTCAGCCTGATCAAACTTTATATCTCTGCCACTATTACCCCATACCCTTAATATCCATTCCCACACATGTTCCCCTGTTTCTGTCTGTATAAGTTGGAAAAATCATACAGTTCTTTTGGAGTATAGTGTACTTCCTCATGGGTCACACTTTGTACCTCACCCTTCAAGGCCTTTTGGGACTTTAGTCTAGCTATATGTCTTGAAGCAAAGACTGGTGGTGGGGGTGGGTCATTAAAAGAATTAGAAGTATCCTTCAAGCCATTTACCTCAGGACATTCTGTTGCAGTTTCATTTTGTGAAAAAGGATTAATCTCTCCAGACAGAGGAATGATGGCTGCTTCTTCAGGGGAGGTGATTACATGTTTAGCAGGCACTGAAGGGTTAATCTCTTTAGGTGGAGGTTGGATGGCAGACTCCTTAGGGCAGACTGGAGGTGGGGAAGCTGAAGCTGTTTCCTCAGGGCAGACTGGAGGTGGAGGGACTGTTTCCTCAGGACAGACCACTACAGGTATATTTAACAAAGACTCAGGAGAATCCAGGGTTGCAATGTCCTCACTGCCATTATAATCAATCCATATGTCCCCATCCCAAGTTTCAGGATCCCATTCTTTTCCAGTCAATGCCTTTACTTTAACAGCAGACACCCTGCGAGATTAAGATTTTAGTTTACCTTGTAAATCTGCCACTCGCACAATGAGACTCTGGGTGTAGTTTTCAGAAATGTCAAGTCTGAAGCCATAGGTAATAAGATTTTCTTTCAAGATATACATAGAAACTTTTACATCTGTCATACGGTGCCTAAGTTTCAAATTTGAAGCCTTTAGCTCATCCCTTTCTCTTACAACTTGATCCAGCATATCTAAGAGCAACAAGCCAATATCATTATACTTCTTAACTCTGCAAAACTCTGTTAATGTGGCAGAAACACTGTCACCCAGAACCTTGCTTTGTATAAGAGTATGATTAGGAGAATCAAACAGTGATATTTTGCATATCTCCATTGCCAACTCATGCCATGGACTGTCAGTGCCATCTTGATTATTGGAAATGGAGTCATCAGTGCCTTTGAATCTAATTAGAGTAGAAAACCAATTGTAAAAGCCCATTTTAAGATTCTGTTTCTCAAGAACCACTCCTGGTACCAAGTTGTATTAATTAGGGTTCTCTAGAGAAACAGAATCAGCAAGAGATATCCATAAATGTAAGATTTATAAAATGTCTCACTCAACTGTGGGTGGGTATGCATGAGTCCAAATTCTGTAGGGCAGGCAGCAGACTGGCAACTCCAATGAAGATGTTCAATGAACTCCTCAGGCAGCAAACTGCAACTCTGATGAACATGTTCAATGAACTCCTCAGGCAACAAACTGGCAACTTCATTGAACTCTTCAGGAAACACTTTGCTAGTCAGCTGAAGAAGCAGAGGTCCTCTATCTGTCTCACTTAAAATTCTTCAACTGATTGAATACAGCTGATTGCATTCTCTCATTGTGGAAGACACACCCTTCATTGACATCATCAGTCACAGCTTCAGCCAATTGACTGATTATTTAATAAGCCAGCTTTCTGGTTTATTAACCACCCACAAATATCCTTACAGTAATGGTTAGGCCAGTGCTTGCTTTACCAGACACCCGAGTACCATCACCTGGCCAAATTGACACATGAACCTAACCATCACAACCTCCTATTACAAGATCTTTAAGATCTTTCCCTGCATTTTTTCTAAGTTTTATGGCCTTAGATGTATTGATTATGCCTTTGATACATTTTGAGTTAATTTTTTGTATAAGGTGTGAGATAGGAGTCCTCTTTCATTCTTTCGGATATGGATATCCAGTTCTCCAAACACCACTTATTGAAGAGGCTGCTCTATTCCAGTTGCATTGGCTTGACCACCTTATCAAAGACTAATTGTCCGTAGATGAGAGAGTCTGTTTCTGAACACTTAATTCCATTACATTGGTCCATATATCTATCTTCATGCCAGTACCATCTTGTTTTGACCACTGTAGCTTTTAATATGGTTTAAAGTCAGGTAATGTGAGACTTCCCACTTAATTCCTATTTCTCAATATATTTTTGGCTATTTAGGGGTATCCTGCCTTCAAAATAAATTTGTTTATTGATTTTTCTATTTCTGTAAAGTAAGTTATTGGGATTTTAATTAGAATCACATTGAATCTATAAATCAATTTAGGTAGAATTGACATCTTAACAACATTTAGTCTTCCAATCCATGAACATGATATATCCTTCCACTTGTTTAGGTCCTCTGTGATGTCTTTGAGCAATTTCTCACAGTTTTCTGTGTATGGGTCTTTTGTTGCCTTGTATAAGTTTATTCCTAAATATTTGATTTTTTTGGTTGCTGTCGTAAATGGAGTTTTTTTCTTGATTTCCTCATGTTGTCCATTATTAGCATATAGGAACATACTGATTTTTGTGTGTTGATCTTCTACCCTGCCACTTTACTGTATTAATTTATTAGCTCTTGTAGCTTTGTTGTAGATATGGAATTATCTCCCCCAATTGACTCATTTGTTTGTTTGTCAGATGTATCTTAACTCCACATTTGCCTGGGTCGAGCTGCAAACTGAAAATATCTGAAGTTTCCTTTATTTATTTTTTTTTTGGCTTTTATAAAGGGGATTTAATAGGTTACAAATTTACAGTTCTATGGCCATGAAAGTGTCCAAGCTCAGGCATCAACAAGAGGATACCTTCACTGAGGAAAGGCCGATGGTGTCCGTAACACCTGTCAGCTGGGAAGATGCATGGCTGGTGTCTCCTGGTCCTTTGCTCCCAGGTTCTGGTTTCAAAATGACTTTCTCCAAAATGTCTCTGGGATTCTGTTTCTCTTAACTTCTCTCTCTCAGCAGCTGTGCATCCTTGCTTGTTCTCCTAGGGTGTTTCTCTCTAAGTATCTGGGGGTCCTGTCTTAGCTTCTCTGGGGCAAGCACTGGATTTCATCTCTTAGCTTAGCATCTCCAAACATCTTTCTGTCTGTATCTCCAAGCATATGGGTCTCTGTTAGCTGTAAGCTCTCTTAAGGACTCCAGTAAACTAATCAAGACCCACCCTGGATGGGCAGAGTCACATCTTCATGGAAACAATGTAATCAAGAGGTCCCACTCACATAGTTCTGCCCCCCACAAGATTGCATTAAAGAACATGGCTCTTTATGGGGTACATAACATATTCAAACCAACACAGGTATATATACTTAAATTAAAATTTAGTTCTATAAAATTTAGGTTTTAAAATTTAGCTATATATACCTAAATAAAAGGCACTATAACCTTGTTCTTAAATTCATTTTATTGAGATATATTCACATACCATGCAGTCATACAAAACAAAGTGTACATTTGATTGTTCCCAGTACCATTACATAGTTGTGCATTCATCACCAAAATCAATCACTGGCACCTTCATTACCACACACACAAAAATAACAAGAATAATAATTAAAGTGAAAAACAGCAATTAAAGTAAAAAAGAACACTGGGTGCCTTTGTTTGTTTGTTTGTTTTTCTCCTTCCCCCAATTTTCTACTCATCCATGCATAAACTAGACAAAGGGGAGTGTGGTCCATATGGCTTTCCAAATCACATTGTCACCCCTCATAAACTCCATTTTTATACAATCATCTTCAAGATTCATGGGTTCTGGGTTGTAGTTTGATAGTTTCAGGTATCTGCCACCAGCTACCCCAATTCATTAGAACCTAAAAAGGGTTGTCTATATTGTGTGTAAGAGTGCCCACCAGAGTGACCCCTTGGCTCATTTTGGAATCTCTCTGCCACTGGAGCTTATTTCATTTCCTTTCACTTCCCCCTTTTGGTCAAGATGCTCTCCATCCCACGATGCCAGGTCTACATTCTTCCCCAGGAGTCATATTCCACGTTGTCAGGGAATTCACTTCCCTGGGTGTCTGATCCCTCATTGGGGGGGGAGGGCAGTGATTTCACCTGCCAAGTTGGCTTAGCTAGAGAGCGAGGGCCACATCTGAGCAACAAAGAGGCATTCAGGAGGAGGCCCTTAGGCACAATTATAGGGAGGCCTAGCCTCTCCTTTGCAGCAACAGTCTTCCCAAGGGCAAGGCCTGTGGTAGAGGGCTCAAGCCATCAAACCACCAGTCCCCTATGTCTGTGAGCACATTAGCAACCAGCGAGGTGGGGAAGCCCAATACCCCTGCATTCTCCACCAGCTCAAGGGGGCTCTGCATATTTTTTTCATTGCTTTTTATTAACTCTTTTTGTATTTTTTAAATCAACTATGTAAAAAATTAAAAAAAAAACATTCAATAAAAAAACATTTCAAACAAACCATAACAAGGGAGTAAGAAAAAGACAACTGACCTAAGATAACTACTTTATTTCCAACATGCTCCTACTCTACCACAAGGAAGTAACCTAATATAGAAACATTTCTGTGAACTTGTTCCTACTATACCCATCAGAAAAACAGACCATAGTCATTCCTGGGCATTCCCAGAACGTTAAGTTTACCCACGGTAGCTCATCTGTTCTCATTGGATTATCATTCCCCCTTCCTTAAATGCTATCACTAGTTCCCCTACATTCTACATTATAAACCATTTGTTTTACATTTTTCAATGTTCACACTAGTGGTAGCATATAATATTTCTCTTTTTGTGCCTGGCTTATTTTGCTCAGCATTATGTCTTCAAGGTTCATCCATGTTGTCATATGTTTCACAACATCATCCCTTCTTACTGCCATGTAGTATACCATCATGTGTTTATACCACATTTTATTTACCTACTCATCTGTTGAAGGACATCTGGGTTGTTTCCATCTCTTGGCAATTGTGAATAATGCTGCTATGAACATTGGCGTGCAGATATCTGTTCGTGTCACTGCTTTAAGATCTTCCAGGTATATACCAAGAAGTGCAATCGCTGGATCGAAGGGTAACTCTATATCTAGTATTCTAAGGAACTGCCAGACTGACTTCCAGAGTAGCTGAACCATTATACAGTCCTACCAACGATGAATAAAAGTTCCAATTTCTCCACATCATCTCCAGCATTTGTAGTTTCCTGTTTGTTTAATGGCAGCCATTCTAATTGGTGTGAGATGGTATCTCATTGTGGTCTTAATTTACGTCTCTCTAATAGCTAGTGAAGCTGAACATTTTTTTCATGTGTTTCTTGGCCATTTGCATTTCCTCTTCAGAGAACTGTCTTTTCATATCTTTTGCCGATTTTATAATTGGGCTATCTGTACTATCGTCAGTGAGTTGTAGGATTTCTTCATTTATGATGAGGCTTCCTTTAATGAGAAACTTATAAAAGTTTTAAAAAAGAAGAAAAGGTTTTAAAAAAAGAAAAAAGAAAGGAATAAAACAAGGAAAAAAATAAATCCCTTTTTGGAGTCTTTCCACAGCCCTCAAGTTTCACCAGTCAAGAGTCGGGGTTGAAGCCCATGTCTGTACAACCCCCTTCTTGGGGCACAGATCCCTTCCAGTACTCTGAGCTCAGCTGACTCCAAAAGCTTATGTCTTTTTCTTTGTTTGTTTGTTTATGCATTTTTTGAGATATAATCACATACCATACAATCCACAAAAGTGTACAATTATTCACCATATCATCATATAGTTGTGCATTCATCATCACAATCAAATTTGAATATGTTCATTACTCCAAAAAATAAAAATAACAATAAAAATGAAATTTAATGAAAACACCTCCTATCTCTCTATTACTCATTTACTTTACTAGGCAAGCCCCAATATTGAGGGCTTAGTGCACTAAACTGTTAGTCCAGAATGCTTGAAAGAATATTAGGAATTCTCATGGTGGGGAAGTTTAATATATCCACATTTTATCCCAGTTCATCAAGGGGGCTTTGCAAATACTTTTTATTCTCTGCCAAATTACTCTGGGATATATCAGGGCTTCATGCTAACCTGCAAAAACCAACCAGTTTTCACACCCTATTCAAAGTACCATGTAATTATGGTGTTTGAATAAACTGACCATACAAATTAAAATATAGTGTGCTACATAAAATAGAGATTTTGAACCAAATAACCATCTCTTCCTTTGGTCTCATACAGAAGTTGAAGTTTTTAAATACATTCAATATCATCCTTTATGCTTTACTCTGATTTACCTTAGTCCTAACCATGTCCATTTCAGTCATATCTCTAATTGAATTCTGATCTCTTTTTCAGATTCTTTAACAGTTGCTGTATGGGGTAATGCTGACATTCATAGCTGACAAACTCTGGCTCTAAGTCTCAGGTGTCACACAGATACCCAACATTCCAGGGACTGACCAGGTTATACACAAACAGCTCAGCATCTCAGAATTTAGAAATAACCTTTACAACTCATGAATAGATGTGTTTGCTCTAAGAGCTCACAATCAAGAACCTTTACAGTAAACCTTGGCTTAATGGCCTATTTTCTCAAATTCAATTCTAAGAGTTTGCTCATTATAGTTAGTCCATATTAATGAGGCATTATATTGTTTGTCTTTTCATTTCTGGCTTTTTTCACTGAACATACTGTCTTTAAGGTCCATTAACCTAATTGCATACCTCACAACTTCATTCCTCCTTGGCACAACTCAATATTCCTTTGTATGTATACCCCACTGTTCACCATTCCACTTTTCAGTTGATGTACACTTTGGTCACCTACATCCATTGAAAATTGTGAATACTGCCACCATAAACACCATTGTGCGAATGTCCTCTCATGTCCCTACTCTCTGATCTTCCAAGTATATACCCAATATACAGGGTTGCAGGAACATATGGCAATTGCATACTTCAATTCTTGTGGAACTACCATGCTGCCCTCCAGATGGGTTGCACCATTCTACTTCCCTACCAACAGTGAATAGGTATGTCACTCTTTCCAAATTTTCTCCAGCACCTGTATAGCTCTGTTTGTTTTTTAAAAAGTTTAATTCACACAACATAGAATCCATCCTAAGTAAAGAATCAATTATTCCTGGTATAAGCACATAGTTATGCATACACCACCACAATCTATATGAGGACATTTCTTCTGTGAAGAGGAAGAGGAAAAAAATGAAGAATAAAAAATTAAAGATAGAAGAAAAAACAAAAATTAAATAAAATACAATGAAAACACCAGGCAACAAAATAACACCAAGAATTCCATACCACTCCCTTATATCCCCCTCTTATAGACATTTAGCTCTGGTATATTGCCTTTGTTGCAATTTATTGAAAAATATTACAATGTTACTGCTAACCATAGGCTCTAGCTTGCATTGATTCTATTTTCCCCTACACCATCCAATTTTCAATACTTTGCAATGTTGACATTCATTTGTTCTCCCTCAAGTAAAAATATTCTTTTTTTTAACAATTGAATCACCGTCATTGACCACTAGATGTTTTGCTAAGTTCTACAATTCCAGTCTTTATCTTCTGTTTTTCATTCTGGTGTCATACATGCCCATAGCCTTCCTCTTTCAACTGTACTCACACTCATCTTTGTTCAGAGTACTTAAAATATTGTGCTACCATCACACAGTATTGTGCTATTCATTCCTGGTCCTATACAATCAGTCCTGTTGAACATTCTGTACTCCTTCAGCATCAATTGCCCAAAATCTACCCTCTTTCTATCTCCTGATAACCTGCATTCACAATGTTAACTCTCAAAGTTCACTCATCAATTTCAGCTCATATTAGCAATACCATACAGTATTTGTCCTTTTGTTTCTGGCTAATTTCACTCAATGTAATGTCTACTGTCCACCATTTTGTCTTTTGGATTTTATATGTCATATCTTATTTTATTTTTATTTTTGTCTCTTTTACCATTACTGATAGTATTCCTTCCTACATTCTTCTCCAAACCTGTCTCCTGTCTTTTCTTATCTGTCTGTAGTCCTCCATTTAGCATTTCTTTTAGAGCAGGTATCTTGTTCAAAAACACCCTCATTGCCTGTTTGCCTGTAAATATTTTGAACTCTATCTTATTTTTGAATGAAAGATTTGCCAGTTATGGAATTCTTGGTTGGCAGTTTTTCTCTTTCTGTATCTTAAATATATCATGCCATTGCCTTCTTGCCTCCATGGTTTCTACTGGGAAATCCACACATAGTCTTATCAAGCTTCCCTTGTATGTGATGGATCACCTTTCTCTTGCTCCTTTCACAATTCTCTGTCTTTGACATTTGATAATCTGATTATTAAGTGTTTTGGATTAGGTATATTCAGATCTAATCTATTTGGAGGATGCTGTGCTTCTTGGATCAGTAATTTTTTGTCTTTCATAAGAGATGAGAATTTTTCAGTGATTATTTCCTCCATTATCGTTCAACCCTTTTCCCTTCTGTTCTCCTCCTGGGACACTAATGTCAGGTATATTCATGTGCTTCATTTTGTCATTCAATTCCCTGAGACACTGCTCATATTTTTCCATTATTTTCCCTATCTGTTCCTTTGTAGAATTTCAGATATCTTGCTGTCTATTCATGAATCCTTTCTTCCGCCTCTTCAAATCTACTGTTGTATGTCTTCACTGTGTTTTTTTATCTCTTCTATTGTGCCTTTCATTACCATAAGTTCTGCCAATTGTTTTTTCAAACTTTTGAATTCTTTCTTATGTTTGCCAAATGTCTTCTTTGTATCCTTCATCTCTTTTGCCATACCTTCCCTCAACTGTTTGATTTTATTTTTGAATTGTTTTACCATAATTGTTTGAACATCTTTAATTAGTTGTTTCAACTCCTGTATCTCATTTGAAGTGTAAGCTTTTTCCTTTGACTCACCCATATCTTCATTCTTCCTGGTGTGACTCATGATTTTTGTTCTTTAGGCATCTGATTTCCTTTTTACCCCAAACAGATTTTCCAAGACCATACTGGCCCAGGTCTCAGGGTGATGGTGAATCAGTATTGTTTCCCTGAGTATAACACCCAGAAGATTGTCAGACTTTCCTCAAGTCCTCAAGACAGTCTGTACTTTTCCTATCCTGCACAACAGGTGGTGTTTGTCAGCCTGCAGCTCCCCACCAGTTTAAAGAGTTGTGCTGCCTGTAATTCTCAGCAGACCCTGTCCCTGCCAGGGACCAAGGGTGAGTCAGAATCCAAGCTCAAGCTCTTTCCATATTTTTGTCTCCATGCCCTGCAGTCTGAATTCTCTGAGGGAGGGCAGCCACTTGAGCTGTAGCCCATCTCCCCTCTTTTCTTAGGGAAGGTATGCCCGTTAGGGAATTATCTCCTTCACTTGACTTCTTCCTTTATCACTATGACACAACTCCAACCTTGCCTGGGTCAGTGATGACAATTGAAAATGCCTGAGCCTTTCTCTAATGAGCTACTTAGAATGAGAAAAATAGGGCAAAGAAATAAATCCCCTTTTCAGAGCCAGTCCCAAGCTCCCCAGTTTCACCATTCAAAAGCTGGAGTTGTTACCCAGTTCTATGTGCACCTTTTCTTGGGGCACAGCCCTTTTCCAGTATTCTGACCTCAGTTGACTCCCAAATCCTGTTTTTATTTATTTATTTATTTTTCCATCAGTCCTGCCTCCTTGCTGCCAGGAGAGACCTCAATGTTCCTTTTCTGCTTCTCCAACTTTATCTGTGCTCCTAGGTTTTATTCAGTAGTCCAAATTTGTTAATTAAAACTGCAATTGGAGCTTGGTTGCGCTACCTTCCCTTGCTCCTAATAGAGATGGCTTCTTTTTCCCACAGGGAAGTTTTCTGAGGCTGCTGTGTCAGTGGGGGAGGGGTGCCAGCCACAGCAGGGGCTTTACTTACAGTTCTGTTGCTGAGATCTCAGCCATTCCACCCATTCCAGGCTGGCATATGACATGTGTCTGGTTACAGATGTCCCCCAAACAGTTGTTTCAGACTATTTACTAGTTGTTCCTGGCTATTTGCTAGTTGCTCTAGAGGAATAACTAAATTCCACACCTCCCTATGCTGCCATGGTGACCTACCTCAATCCTCTATCTTTAATCTTTTTCATTTTATTTTTTCCATCAACCCCACCTACTCTCCTTCAGGATTAAAGATGTAGTTGGAGATTGGGTGATCTGCTTTCTCCTGCTCTCAGTAGAGACTACTTAAAGATACACCCTTTAGGAATTATTTCTTTCACCTGACTGATTACTCTCAGACATACCTTAATTCAGCCCTTGCCTGGGGCAGTGCTGAAACCTGAGAGTTCCTACAGCTCTAATGAGCTATTGAAAAGTAAAGAAAAAAATAAAGAAGTGGGGAGAATGAAGAAAAATCCTTTTCATTGCTGGAACCCAGCTCCATATGTTTGCCAGTCAAGAGCCAGAGTTGGTATCAGTTTCTAAGTGCCTGTTTTTCTTGGGGCCCAGCCTTTTTCTAGTATTCTGAGCTCCTCCAACTCCAAAAGTCTGTCTTTATTTTTTGATAGTCCCACCTCCTCTCTGCTGGGGTGAATCTTCCTGGTTCCTTTCATACTTTCTCTTGATTTATCTGTGCTTAGAGCTTTTATTCAGCAGTCCAAATTTGTTATTAATTCTGTAGTTGGAGCCCAGTTGAGCTACCCTCTTTTCTCCCAGCAGAGACTTCTTTTTCCATCAGGGAACCAGCTCCTCCAAGATGGCCTGCTCTGCCAGTGGAGGAGGTGGGCCAGTCTCCATTGACAAGGGAAACTTTCAGTTCTTCACTGTGATTGCAGCCCTTCTGCCAGTTCCAGCCTGGTGTACTATGTGTGCCTGGACAAAGAAGTCCTCTGAAACCAGGGCCATTTACCAGCTGCCCTAGAGGATGAATTAAATTCCACACCTCATCATGCTACCATCTTGCCCCCTCCCCCACATTTACTCCTGAACACTTTCCAAACTGCCTTCTGTCCTCATAACTCTACTGAAATTGCTCTTTGAAGGTTCCCAAAGACCTTCATATGGCTAAATCAAATTGTCACTTTTTAGTCTTTAACTCACTTTACCTTTTAGCAACACTTGGCAGAGTTGATCACTGCTGTTTTCTTTCTTGAAACAGTACTTTATTCGTGGCTTCTATGAAAAAGCACTTCTATGGCTTTGTTATTACTTCCAAAGGAAAAAAGTATAGAAAATCTCACCAAAGAAATCAGTGTTATAAAAAAATCAAAATAAAAATATTAAAAGTAAAATATTTTTTTTTTAAATTCTGAGCTGGATGGTCACAGTAGAGTGAAGATGGCAGAGGATAGAATCAGTGAACTTGATGACAGATCTATAAACACTACCCAATATGAATAATAGAGAGAAAATTAACAAAAATAAAAACTTGAACAAATCCTCAGGGATCTGTGGGACAATAACAAAAGATCTGCTATATGCATCATAAGAATGCCAGAAAGAAGAGGAGAAAGTGAGGCTGAAAGGGTATTAGAAGAAGTAATGGTTAAAACCTGTCCACATTTGGAAAAATCACAAACCTAAATATTCAAAAAGGAGAGTGAAACCCAAACAGGAAAAACCCACAAAACATCCATGCCAAGACACATTATGATTAAATTTCTAGAAACTATAAACAAAGAAAATCCTTGAAAGGAGTCAGAAATGACACATTGCCTATAGGGGAGCACTAATTCAAGTGACAGTGAGTTTCACATCTGAATCCATGGAGGTCAGAAGAAAATGATACTTCAATATTTTTCAAATGCAGAAAGTAAAGAAATGTCAACAATTATTTCTATGTGGGAAATAATGGCATGCTCAGGAAAAGAAATACAAAAAGAATTTGTTGCTAGGAAAACTACCCTTAATCACTGGCTAAAGGAGGTTATTTAAACAAAAAGTAAATGATAAAAAAACCTTGGAGCAGTGGAAAGAAGAAGGAACAATGGAAAGAGCAGAAATATCGGTACATACAACAGACTATCCTTTTCACCTAGAGTTTTACCATTCATATTTGATGATCAGAATAAAATTATAAAATTTATAAAAACATCTGATACACAAGAAAATAATATTTAAAGTGGTAATACATTGATACCAGTAGACTGTGATAAGGCATATGTATATATTTTAATATCCCCAAAGAGCCAAAATGAAAACCATACAAAGAGATTCACCTGAAAACACCATAAATCAAGAAGGCACAAGAAGACAAGATAAAAAGAAAGAAGGAATGAGATCCAGAGAAAACAAAGAGAAAGCAAGTAATAAAATGGCAAACTCAAGGGCTAACATATCAATAATTACCTTAAATGTAAATGGTCTCTATACACCAAACAAAAAACAAAGATAGACAAAGTGGATTAAAAAATATAACTCAAGTATGTGTTGTTTACTAGAAACTCACTCTAAATTCAACAATATACCTTGAAAGAAAAGGTATGGAAAAAGAGATACTATGAAAAAATGGAGAAGTTACTATATTCATATATGATAAAGTAGGTTTCAGGGCAAAGTAAATTACTAGAGACAAAGAGGGACATTACGTAATGGTAAAATAATCAATCCACCAAATAGACATAATGATCCTAAATATGTATTTGAAGAGAGCCTTCAAAACTAAATGAAGTGATTCAGAACCAGACCCCAGAGCCTGGGGGAACACGGCCATACCTCCTCACACCAGTCAAGAATTATAGGCTAACAGGCATCCCCTGCTGGGAAGAAAAGCACAGTGACCTGAGGCATCACAGGGTGGAGCAATTTTCTAAGACACACCCGCAGGGAAACCAGATACTGAATATTTCTTCCCTCTGGGACCTGAGCCTCTTCTGGTCTGGGAAAACCTGATTTGGATAACCAAGGAAACCATGCTTAGACAACAGAAAATTACAACCTACACTAAGAAAAACAAAGTTATGGCCCAGTCAAAGGAACAAACGTACACTTCAACTGAGATACAGGAATTTAAACAACTAATGCTAAATCAATTCAAAAAGTTTAGAGAAGATATTGCAAAAGAGATAGAGGTTGTAAAGGAAACACTGGGCACATATACAGCAGAAATCAAAAGTTCAAAAAAACAACTAGTAGAATCTATGGAAATGAAAGGCACAGCACAAGAGATGAAAGACACAATGGAAACATACAACAGCAGATCTCAAGAGGCAGAAGAAAACACTCAGGAACTGGAGAACAAACCACCTGAAAGCCTACACGCAAAGGAGCAGATGGAGAAAAGAATGAAAAAATATGAGCAACGTCTCCGGGAACTCAAGGATGAAACAAAGTACAATAATGTACGTATCATTGGTGTCCCAGAAGGAGAAGAGAAGGGAAAGGGGGCAGAAGCAATAATAGAGGAAATAATCAATGAAAATTTCCCATCTCTTATGAAAGACATAAAATTACAGATCCAAGAAGCGCAGCGTACTCCAAACAGAGGAGATCTGAATAGGCCTACACCAAGACACTTAATAATCAGATTATCAAATGTCAAAGACAAAGAGAGAATCCTGAAAGCAGCAAGAGAAAAGCGATCCATTACATACAAAGGAAGCTTAATAAGACTATGTGCGGATCTCTCAGCAGAAACCATGGAGGCAAGAAGGAAGTGGTGTGATATATTTAAGATACTGAAAGAGAAAAACCACCAACCAAGAATCCTATATCCAGCAAAGCTGTCCTTCAAATATGAGGGAGAGCTCAAAATATTTTCTGACAAACAGACAATGAGAGACTTTGTGAACAAGACACCTGCCCTACAGGAAATACTAAAGGGAGCACTACGGGGGGATAGAAGACAGGAGTGCATGGTTTGGAACACAATTTTGGGAGATGGTAGCACAACAACGTAAGTACACTGAACAAAGGTAACTATGAATACGGTTGAGAGAGGAAGGTGGGGAGCATGTGAGACACCACAAGAAAGGAAGAAAGATAAAGACTGGGACTGTGTAACTTGGTGAAATCTAGAGTATTCAACAATTGTGATAAAATGTACAAATATGTTCTTTTACGAGGGAGAACAAGCAAATGTCAACCTTGCAAGGTGTTAAAAATAGAGAGGCATTGGGGAAGGGATGCAATCAATGTAAACTAGAGACTGTAACTAATAGAACCATTGTATTATACTTCCTTTAATGTAGCAAAGGTGATATACCAAGGTAAATGCAGATAAGAGGGGGGGGATAGGGGAGGCATGTTAGACACTTGACATTGGTGGTATTGTCTGATTCTTTATTCTACTTTGATTTAAGGTTATTTTTCCTTTTGCTGCTTCCTAGCTGTCATTTTTTTTCCTTTCTTTTGCCTCTCTACCTTCTTTGACTTTCCCTCCTGCCTTGTGGAAGAAATGTAGATGCCCTTATATGGATAGTGGTGAAGGTGGTGAACACATAAATGTATGACCATGCAGAGAACCATCGATTATTTACTTGGGATGGAATGTATGGTGAGTGAATGAAACCATATTAAAAAAAAGTGGGTTGATGACAAAACCTCGAGGGCAGTATACTGAGTGAAATAAGCCAGACACATAAGGACAATTATTGCAGGGTCTCACTGATAGGAACTAATTATAGTATGTAAACTCATAGACATGAAATATAAGGTACCAAGATATAGGACGAAGCTTAAGAATGGGGAGTGGTTGCTTAGTATGAGCAGAATGTTCAATTAGGACGAACTTAAATGTTTGGAAATGAACAGGGCTGTTGGTAGCAAGATGTGAGAATAACTAACAGCGCTGAATGGTGTGTGAATGAGGTGGAAAGGGGAAGCTCAGAGTCATATATGTCACCAGAAGGAAAGTTGGAGGTCAAAAGATGGAAATGTATAAAACTGAATCCTATGGTGGGTAATGTCCATGATCAACTGTACAAATACTAGAAATCACTTCCATGAACCAGAACAAATGTATGACAATACAATTAGAAGTTAATAATAGAGGGGCATATAGGGAAGAACTATATACCTATTACAAACTATATACCACAGTTAGTAGTATTTTAACATTTTTTCATAAACAGTAACAAATGTACTATACCAATACTACGAGTCAACAATTGAGGGGGTTGGTTAGGGATAGGGGAGGATTCGAGTTTCCTTTTCTTTTTTTCTTTTTTCATCTATCACTTTATTTCTTGTCTGGAGTAATGAAAAGTTTCTAAAAATTGAACAAAAATTAAGTGTGATGGATGCACAGCTGTATGAGGATACCCAGGGGCAAGTGATTGTACACTTTGGATCTTTGGATAATTGTATGGTATATGAACAATCTCAATAAAAATGAAAAAAAAAACTAAATGAAGTGAGGGAGCAAGATGGTGACATAGAGACGAATGGAATTTGGTTAGCTCCCTGGAGCAACTAATAGACAACCAGGAACAACTAGTAAATAATTTGGAATAACTACTGAGGGATAACCATGACTGTCCACACATCATACACCAACCTGGATTGGGAGGAATGCCTGAGATCACAGCATAAAATCTGCACATAAATACTGCAGAACTGTGCTGGGACCCCTCTCCCCCCATGGCAGGCTGAGCTGCAAAACCTTGCTGTGGGAGAAACCAGCACTCTCAGAGCAAATATAACTCAGCTGAGATCCAACTGGGGTTTTAATTAACAACTGTGGACTGTTGAATACAAGACACAAACCACCAACAAGCAGACAGAGGCTTTTAGTGACAACTGACCTTAAAGAACCAGAAGACTCATCTGTCCTGGGAGGGAGAGACCAGAAGACCAGGTGTTACTTCTGGCCAATGCATGAAACTGGGGGGCCATGTACTGGCTCTAAAAGGGGGGTTTATGGCCTTTTTTCTCTATGCCAACCTGAGGGGCACAGCGGAGACAGCTTTAGCCATTTTAAGTTTGCAGTGCTCTGACCCATACAGGGATGGAGATAACATAGTCACGAAGATAATTCAAATGCAGATGATAAGTCCCTAGGGGGTGTATCTTCCCTAAGAGTAAGGAGGTGGTGCTCAGCATTCCCTTCAGAACCAGACCCCAGAGCCTGGGGGAAAACAGTCAAAATTGCAACTAAAGAGGGCTCACTTCATTACACCAGTTGGGAGTGACAGGCTGACAGGTGCCACATGCTGGGCATGTTATGAAAAGCACAGTGACTAGAGACCTTATAGGAAAGTCTGTCATTCTTCTAAGATACACCATGAATATATCCCCATTCTGAGACCTGAACACATTCTGGTCTGGGAAAATCTGATTGAGGTAACCAAGGAAACCAGATGCATAGACAACAGAAACCTACAATATACACTAGGAAAAATGAAGATATGGCTCTGTCAAATAAACAAACTTATACCTCAATCAAGATACAGTTGAGATTTTTTTCAATTTAATGAAACAATCTATTAAAGATTTTCAAAGAAATATGCTAAATCAAATAGAAAACCAAATCAATGAGTTCAGAGAAGATATGGCAAAAGAGATGAAGGCTATAAAGAAAACACTGGGCAAGGATAAGGTAGAAATCAAAAGTTTGAAAAAACAACTGGCAAAATCTATGGAAATGAAAGGCACAACACAAGAGATGAAAGACACAGTGGAAACACACAATAGCAGATTTCAAGAGGCAGAAGAAAATGCTCAGGCACTGGAGAACAAGACATCTGAAATACTACACACAAAAGAACAGATAGGGAAAAGAATGGAAAAATATGAGCAAAGTCTCAGGGAATTGAATGACAACGTGAAGTGCATGAATGCCCATGTAATGGGTGCCCCAGAAGGAGAATAGAAGGGAAAAGGGGCAGAAGCAATAATAGGGGAAATAATTAAAGAAAATTTACCATTTCTTATGAAAGACATAAAATTACAGATCTAAGAAGTGCAGCATACCCCAAACAGAATAGAACTGAGTAGACCTAATCCAAGACACTTAATAATCAGATTATCAAATGTCAAAGACAAAAAGAGAATCCTGAAAGCAGCAAGAGAAAAGCAATCCATCACATAGAAAGGAAGCTTGATAAGACTATGTGTGGCTTTCTCACAGAAACCATGGCAGCAAGAAGGAAGTGGTGAGATATATTTAAGATACTGAAAGATAAAAACCACCAAGAATCCTATATCTGGCAAAACTGTCCTTCAAATAGAGGAAGAGTTCAAAGTACTCTCTGACAACAGACAATGAGAGAATTTATGAACAAGATACCTGCTCTACAGGAAATACTAAAGGGGGCACTACAGACAGATAGGAAATACAGGATTGAGAGGTTTGGAACACAGTTTTGGGTGATGGTAGCACAGCAATGTAAGTACCCTGAACAAAGATGACTGTGAGTATTGTTGAGAGAAAAAGATTAGGAGCATGTGGGACACCAGAGGGAAAGAGGAAAGATAAAGACTGGGACTGTATAACTCAGTGAAACCTAGAGTGCTCAAGAATTGATAAAATGTACAAATATGTTTTTACACAAGGGAGAACAAATGAATGTTAACCTTGCAAGGTGCTCAAAGCGGGGTGGTGCTAGGGAAAATACAATCAATGCCACCTAGAGACTATAGTTAACAGAAACACTGTATTATGTTTCCTTTACTGTAACAAAGGCAATATACCAAAGCTAAATGCCTATAAGAGGGGGACATAAGGGAAGGGTATGGGACTCTTGGTGTTGGTGATGTTGTCTGACTTTTTTATTCTACTTTAGTTTAATTCTATTTTCCTTTTGTTGCTTTTAAGCCATCATCTTTTTCTTTTTTTTTTTTTTTTTTTTGTCTCTCTACCTTCTTTGACTCTTCCTCCTTTGTAGAAGAAATGGAGATGTCCTTATATAGATAGCGGTGATGGTGGTGAATACATAAATATGTGATTATACAGGGGACCATTGATTGTTTACTTAGGAAGGAAAGTATGGTAGGTGCACAAAACTCTCTTAAAAAATTGGTAGATGAAACCTTGAGGGCACTACATTAAGCAATATAAGTCAGACACATGAGGACAAATATTGCATGGTCTCACTGATACAGATTAATTATAATATGTAAATGCATAGACATAAAATACAAGTTAACAGGATATAGAATGAGGGTAAAGAATGGGGAGTGGTTGCTTATGAGCAGAATATTCAAACAGGTTGAACTTAAGATTTTGGAAATAGAGAGAGGTGATGGTAGCACATTGTGAGAATAACTAACAGCACTCAATGGTGTGTGAATATGGTGGAAAGAGGAAGCTCAGAGTCATGTATGTCACCAGAAGGAAAGGTGGAGATTAAAATATAAGAATGGGAGAAACTAAGATGGTGGCTAGAAGAGACAGGGCAAAAAAACACCTCCATGAAAAATTCTAGATAAAAGCCAGAAAGAGACCCAGAACACCAGTTCCAGAGATGTACCAGCTGGAAAATGTCTGCTAAATCCACGGGGACCATGCACTTGGTGAAACTGGGAGTCTGTGTTCTGAAATGAGTGAGTAAGCCACTGAATATCTGGCAGCCATGCTGTGGTGTAGGGAAACCAAGGGTTGGCATTTGGAGGTGGACTGGTTCTTTAAAAAAAAAAAAACCAAAAGTGGCTGCAGATACGGCAGCAAGAACCACACAGTGAAGCATGGCAAGAATGGGCTGTGTGAATGCCTCAATATCTGGCATGGAAGATAGACTTTCATGCAACTTCTGTTAATTGTCTTGGAGCAAGGAAGGCAGAGGTTAGTCAAAAGGGGAAAAAAACCATGCCCCTTGCAGCCATCTTCCCAGCAGGCTGGGAATGCTCCTGCCTAGTGCCAGGGCCACAGCCCAGAGCTGCGCCAAGAAACCCAGTGTGACAGGGGGTGTTTCCAGTGGCATGTGCACATGCCACAGTTTTGGGCAGGGAAAATAGCCTTTCACGCACCCAGAGTTAATTGTCCCAGAGCTGGGAAAGCAGAGCTGTGCAAAAAGGGAGAAATTGGCATGCCCCATACAGCCATCCTTACAGCAGGCTGGGAATGCACCTACACAGCCCAGCAGCCCAGAACTTCCCTTGAGGGATAGCATGCACTTGTGATGTAGCACAGCCTTCCCTCAGCAGAGGCCCTAGAAGGGCATGGCTTGGAAGAGGGACCCACTCAGAAATCCCAGGGACCATATGTCAATACCAAAGACATGTGGGTCAGTGGCAGAGACGATCTGTGGCAAGACTGAAATGAAGGTTTAGACTCTTGCAACAGCCTTAAATCTTCAGGAACACCTGGGAGGTTTGATTATTAAAGCTGACCTCCCTCCCTAACCACTCAGACACACACCCCACATTCAGGGTGGACAGCACCAACAACACACTGAAACTTGGTGCACCAATTGGACCCCACAAGAATCAGATCCCCACACACCACAAAGACAAATTTGGGGAGAACTGACTTGAGGGGAATAGGTGACACATGGACACCATCTGCTGGTTAATTAAAGTGTACACCACCAAGCTGTAGATCTGACAAATTAGACATTCATCTTTGAATAGTCCTACATGTCCTAAAAGAACCCTATCAAGTAAAGCAAATGCCAAGAGGCCAAGAACAACAGAAAATATTAAAGCATATGATAAAACCTGATGATATGGATGACTGAAACCCAAACACCCAAATCAAAAGATCAGAGGAGACACAGTACTTGGAGCAATTAATCAAAGAACTAAAGACAAACAATGAGAGCATGCACATGATATAAAGGACATGAAGAAGAGCATGGCACAGGGTATAAAGTACATGAAGAAGACCCTAGAAGAGCATAAAGAAGAAATTGCAAGAGTAAATAAAAAAAATAGATCATTTTATGGAAATAAAAGAAACTGTTCACCAAATTGAAAAGATTCTGGATACTCATAGTACAAGACTAGTGGAAGCTTAACAACGAATCAGTGACCTTGAGGACCACAGAATGGAAAATGAAAGAACAAAAGAAAGAATGGGGAAAGAACTTGTAAAAATTGAAATGGACCTCAGGGATATGAGAAATAAAATAAAATGTCCAAATATAAGACTCATTGGTGTCCCAGAAGGGGAAGAGAAGGGTAAAGGTCTAAAAAGTGTATTCAAAGAAATTGTTGGGGAAAACTTCCCAAACCTTCTACACAATATAAATACACAAAGTGTAAATGCACAGCAAACTCCAAATAGAATAAATCCAAATAAACCCGCTTCAAGACATGTTCTGATCAGACTGTCAAATATTGAAGAGAAGGAGCAAGTTCTGAAAGCAGCAAGAGAAAAGCAATTCACCACATACAAAGGAAACAGCATAAGACTAAGTAGTGACTACTCAGTGGCCACCATAAAGGAGAGAAGGCAGTGGCATGACATGTTTAAAATTCTGAGAGAGAAAAATTTCCAACCAAGAATACTTTATCCAGTAAAGCTCTCCTTCAAATTTGAGGGAGAGCTTAAACTTTTCACAGATAAACAAATGTTGAGAGATTTTGCTAACAAAATTCCTGCCCTACTCCAGATACTAAAGGGACCCTAGAGACAGAGAAACAAAGAAAGGAGAGAGAGATATAGAGAAAGGTTCAGTACTAAAGAGATTCAATATTGGTTCAATAAAGGACATGAAGAGAGAGAGGGAAAAATATATCTGACAAACATAAACCAAAGGATAGGATGCCTGATTCAAGAAATGCCTTCACAGTAATAACATTGAATGTAAATGGATTAAACTCCCCAATCAAAAGATATAGATTGGCAGAATGGATCAAAAAAAATATGAACCATCAATATGTTGCATACAAGAGATGTATCAGACACAGGGACACAAAAAAATTGAAAGTGAAAGAATGGAAAAAAAATTCATGCAAGCTACAGCCAAAAGAAAGCAGGAATAGCAATATTAATCTCAGATAAAATAGACTTTAAATGCAAAGATGTTAGGAGAGACAAAGAAGGCCACTACATACTAATTAAAGGGACAATTCAAGAAGAAGAAATAACAATCATAAATGTTTATGCACCCAATCATGGTGGCACAAAATACATGAGACAAACACCGGCAAAATTAAAGGATGCAATGGATGTTTCCACAATAATTGTAGGAGACTTCAGCACATCACTCTCTCCTATAGATAGATCAACCAGACAGAAGACCAATAAGGAAATTGAAAACTTAATCTCATAAATGAATTTTATTTAACAGACGTATACAGAACATCACATCTCAAATCACCAGGATACACATTCTTCTCTGGTAATCATGGAACTTTCTCCAGAATAGACCATATGCTTGGACATAAAACAAGCCTCAATAAATTTAAAAAATTGAAATTATTCAAAGCACATTCTCTGACCACAATAGAATACAATTAGAAGTCAATAACCATCAGAGACTTAGAAAATTCACAAACACCTGGAGGTTAAAAAACACACTCCTAAAATCAATGGTATATAATGTAGAATGTAGGGGAACAAGTGATAGAGAGCAATTAATGAAGGGGGAATGATAACCCAATAAGAACAGATAAGCTATCATGAGTAAATGTAATTTTCTGGGAATGACCAGGAATGACAATGGTTTGTTAATTTCTGATGGGTATGTTAAGAACAAGTTCACAGAAATGTTGCTATATTAGGTTATTTTCTTGGGGTAGAGTAGGAACATGTTGGAAATGAAGTAGTTATTTCAGGTTAGTTGTCTTTTTCTCCCTTGTTATGGTTTGTTTGAAATGTTTTTTTTTTGTATATCTTTAAAAAAAATTTTTGATATAGTTAATTTTTTAAAAAAGAGTTAATTAAGAGTTAATGACAATCAATGCAATATATGATACTGGAGTGGATCTAAGAATGGAGGAGGAAAGCTCAAAGGGGGCATAAGGAAAAATTGGAAGATAGAATTTAAGCTTTATATCCATATTAATTTTCTTGAATTAACTGCAATTAAGTTAATGACATAAGTGAATATCCTTGTTTGTAGGAAATGTACATGGAAGTGTTATGAGTTCAAGGAGTATGATATACGCAACCTGCTTTCAAATGTTCAGAAGATGATAAATGGGTAGATAGATAATTGATAGAAAGATAATAGATGTAGTTGAAAGAAAGAGGGGGGAGTGAGGGAGAGAGGGAGGGAAGGAGAGAGGAAGGAAAGGAAGGAAGGAAGGAAGGAAGGAAGGAAGGAAAGAAAGTGAAAGAAAGGTACTGCAAAGGTAGCAAAATGTAAAATTGTTAGATATGGATATCTGGGGATGGGGGTGTTGGAGTTCTCTGTATGGGGTTTGTATTATATTTGCAACTGTCCTATATGTTTGAAATTATTTGAAAATAAAAATTTAAAAAAAGATAGGAATGTATAAAACAGTGAATCTTGTGGTGGGCAAAGTCTGTGATTAACTGTACAAATATTAGAAATCTCTCTCATGAACTAGAACAAATGTATGACACTATAACTAGAAGTTAATAATAGAGGGGCATATAGGAAAAAATATACCTATTGCAAACTATATACTACAGTTAGTAGTATTTTAACATTCTTTCATCAACAGTGACAAATGTACTACACCAATACTGTGAATCAAAAATGGAGGGGGGTGGTTAGGGGTATGGGAGGATTTGAGTTTCTTTTTTTGTGTGTCCCTTTGTTTCTTTTCTGGAGTAATGAAAATGTTCTAAAAAAAGAAAACGATTAATTGTGGTGATGGATGCACAGCTGTATGATGGTACCATGGGCAGTTGATTGTATACTTTGGATCTTTGGATAATTGTATGGTATGTGAACAATCTCAATAAAATTAAAAAATATATGAAGGAAAACTAATATAATTGAAAGGAAAAATAGACAAGTCCACCATTATAGTGAGGGACTTCAACATTCCCACTCTCAACAACTGAGAGAACTACTAAATAGAAAATCAGCAACGATCTAGAAGAATGAAACAACACTATCAACCAGAAGTATCTAATTCACTGTAGCTAATAAAAAAAACTCCACCTAACAACAGCAAAACACACATTTTCTTTACTGCCTATGGAAGATTCACCAAGATAGAACAAATCCTAGGCCAAAAAACAATCCTCAAAAATTTAAGAAAGCTGCAATTTTACAGAGCACAATACGATAAAATCAGGCATCAATAACTGAAAAAAGAACAGGAATATCTCTATAAAGATGGAAATTAAACAACATGAATCTATAATTAGTTGATGAAAGAATAAATATCAAAGAAATGAAAAAAATACACAGACCTGAATGAAAATGAAAAGACGCATTGAAATATGTGGGATACAGCTGAAGCAAGGCTGAAAGGGAAATTTTTATCAATAAATGCTTACTTTATAAATCAGGAAAAGTCTCAAATTAAAACATCTATGTTCTTTCCTCAAGAAACTAGTAAAAGAATATTAAAATAAACCCAAAGCAAGAAAACAAAAAGAAATAGTAAAGATCAAAGCAGAAATCCATGCAATTGTAATAGGAAAATAGAAAAAAATGTCAATGAAGCCAAAAGCTGATACATCATAGCAAACAATAAAATTGATAAACCACTGACAAGACTGACAAAATCTAAGAGAGGAGATACAAATCATCGATATCAGGAATAAAATGGAGGACCATGATACAGTTCCTCCAGCCATTATTAGGATGATAAAGGAATACTGTTGTAGCAGGTTGAATTCTGTACCTCAGTGAAAAAACACATGTTCTTAATCTCTTTTCTTCAATGTAAGCACATTGTAGTTCGGACTTTTGAAGATGTTATTTTTTTCTATAGTAGAGAAGTTGTGGGTTTACAAAACAATTATGTATAAAATACACTATTATTTACACCATCCATCGGTGTGGAGAATTTGTTACCATTGAAGATAGCAAATTTTTATAATTGTACTGTAAACTATAGTCCATACTTACTTAAGATTCACTGTTTGTGTAGTGGACTTCAATGGATTTTTTTTTTTTTTAATCATCATTTTATTGAGATATATTCACATACCACGCAGTCATACAAAACAAATTGTACTTTCGATTGTTTACAGTACCATTACATAGTTGTACATTCATCACCTAAATCAATCCCTGACATCTTCATTAGCACACACACAAAAATAACAAGAATAATAATTAGAGTGAAAAAGAGCAATTGAAGTAAAAAAGAACACTAGGTACCTTTGTCTGTTTGTTTGCTTCCCCTACTTTTCTACACATCCATCCATAAACTAGACAAAGTGGAGTTTGGTCCTTATGGCATTCCCAATCCCACTGTCACCCCTCATAAGCTACATTTTTATACAACTGTCTTCGAGATTCATGGGTTCTGGGTTGTAGTTTAATAGTTTCAGGTATCCACCACCAGCTACCCCAATTCTTTAGAACCTAAAAAAGGTTGTCTAAAGTGTGCGTAAGAGTGCCCACCAGAGTGATCTCTCGGCTCGTTTTGGAATCTCTCTGCCACTGAAGCTTATTTCATTTCCTTTCACATCCCCCTTTTGGTCAAGAAGATGTTCTCCATCCCACGATGCCGGGTCTACATTCCTCCCCGGGAGTCATATTCCACGTTGCCAGGGAGATTCACTCCCCTGGGTGTCTGATCCCACGTAGGGGGGAGGGCAGTGATTTCACCTTTCAAGTTGGCTTAGCCAGAGAGAGAGGGCCACATCTGAGCAACAAAGAGGCATTCAGGAGGAGACTCTTAGGCACAAATACAGGGAGGCCTAGCCTCTCCTTTGCAGCAACCGTCTTCCCAAGGGTAAAACTTATGGTAGAGGGCTCAACCCATCAAACCACCAGTCCCCTATGTCTGTGGTCATGTTAGCAACCATGGAGGTGGGGTAGGCGAATACCCCTGCATTCTCCACAGGCTCCTCAAGGGGGCACTACATCTTTTTTTTTTTTTTTTTCCTTGTTTGTCTTTTTTCTTTTTCTTTTTTTTTCTTTTAACTTTCTCTTCTTTTTTGAAATCAACTGTATGAAAAAAAAAGTTAAAAAGAAAACAAACATACAATAAAAGAACATTTCAAAGAGACCATAGCAAGGGAGTAAGAAAAAGACAACTAACCTAAGATAACTGCTTAACTTCCAACATGTTCCTACTTTACCCCAAGAAAGTTACATACTATAGCAACATTTCAGTGAACTTGTTCCTACTACATCCATCAGAAACCAACAGACCACAGTCATTTCTGGGCATCCCCAGAACGTTAAATAGCTTATCTGTTCTTCTTGGACTATTGTTCCCCCTTCCTTAATTGCTCTCCACTGCTAGTTCCCCTACATTCTACATTATAAACCATTTGTTTTACATTTTTCAAAGTTCACATTAGTGGTAGCATATAATATTTCTCTTTTTGTGCCTGGCTTATTTCGCTCAGCATTATGTCTTCAAGGTTCATCCATGTTGTCATATGTTTCACCAGATCGTTCCTTCTTACTGCCGCGTAGTATTCCATCGTGTGTATATACCACATTTTATTTATCCACTCATCTGTTGATGGACATTTGGGTTGTTTCCATCTCTTGGCAATTGTGAATAATGCTGCTATGAACATTGGCGTGCAGATATCTGTTCGTGTCACTGCTTTCCGATCTTCCGGGTATATCCCGAGAAGTGCAATCGCTGGATCGAATGGTAGCTCTATCTCTAGTTTTCTAAGGAACTGCCAGACTGACTTCCAGAGTGGCTGAACCATTATACAGTCCCACCAACAATGAATAAGAGTTCCAATTTCTCCACATCCCCTCCAGCATTTGTAGTTTCCTGTTTGTTTAATGGCAGCCATTCTAACCGGTGTTAGATGGTATCTCATTGTGGTCTTAATTTGCATCTCTCTAATAGCTAGTGAAGCTGAACATTTTTTCATGTGTTTCTTGGCCATTTGTATTTCCTCTTCAGAGAACTGTCTTTTCATATCTTTTGCCCATTTTATAATTGGGCTGTCTGTACTGTTGTCATTGAGTTGTAGGATTTCCTTGTATATGCAAGATATCAGTCTTTTGTCAGATACATGGTTTCCAAAATTTTTTTCCCATTGAGTTGGCTGCCTCTTTACCTTTTTGAGAAATTCCTTTGAGGTGCAGAAACTTCTAAGCTTGAGGAGTTCCCACTTATCTATTTTCTCTTTTGTTGCTTGTGCTTTGGGTGTAAAGTCTAGGAAGTGGCCTCCTAATACAAGGTCTTGAAGATGTTTTCCTACATTATCTTCTAGGAGTTTTATGGTACTTTCTTTTATATTGAGATCTTTGATCCATTTTGAGTTAATTTTTGTGTAGGGGGTGAGGTAGGGGTCCTCTTTCATTCTTTTGGATATGGATATCCAACTCTCCCAGCCCCATTTGTTGAAAAGACCATTATGGCTCAGTTCGGTGACTTTGGGGGCCTTATCAAAGATCAGTCGGCCATAGATCTGAGGGTCTATCTCTGAGTTCTCAATTCGATTCCATTGATCTATATGTCTATCTTTGTGCCAGTACCATGCTGTTTTGGCAACTGTGGCTTTATAATAAGCTTCAAAGTCAGGGAGTGTAAGTCCTCCCACTTCGTTTTTCTTTTTTAGAGTGTCTTTAGCAATTCGAGGCATCTTCCCTTTCCAAATAAATTTGATAACTAGCTTTTCCAAGTCTGCAAAGTAGGTTGTTGGAATTTTGATTGGGATTGCATTGAATCTGTAGATGAGTTTGGGTAGAATTGACATCTTAATGACATTTAGCCTTCCTATCCATGAACATGGAATATTTTTCCATCTTTTAAGGTCCCCTTCTATTTCTTTTAGTAGAGTTATGTAGTTTTCTTTGTATAGGTCTTTTACATCTTTGGTTAAGTTTATTCCTAGGTACTTGATTTTTTTAGTTGCTATTGAAAATGGTATCTTTTTCTTGAGTGTCTCTTCAGTTTGTTCATTTCTAGCATATAGAAACATTACTGACTTATGTGCATTAATCTTGTATCCCGCTACTTTGCTAAATTTGTTTATTAGCTCTAGTAGGTGTATCGTTGATTTCTCAGGGTTTTCTAGATATAAGATCATATCATCTGCAAACAATGACAGTTTTACTTCTTCTTTTCCAATTTGGATGCCTTTTATTTCTTTGTCTTGCCGGATTGCCCTGGCTAGCACTTCCAGCACAATGTTGAATAACAGTGGTGACAGCGGGCATCCTTGTCTTGTTCCTGATCTTAGAGGGAAGGCTTTCAGTCTCTCACCATTGAGTACTATGCTGGCTGTGGGTTTTTCATATATGCTCTTTATCATGTTGAGGAAGTTTCCTTCAATTCCTACCTTTTGAAGTGTTTTTATCAAAAACGGATGTTGGATTTTGTCAAATGCTTTTTCAGCATCTATTGAGATGATCAATTGATTTTTCCCTTTCGAGTTTTTAATGTGTTGTAATACATTGTTTGTTTTTCTTATGTTGAACCAGCCTTGCATGCCTGGAATGAACCCCACTTGGTCATGGTGTATGATTTTTTTAATGTGTCTTTGGATTCGATTTGCAAGTATTTTGTTGAGGATTTTTGCATCTATATTCATTAGGGAAATTGGCCGGTAGTTTTCCTTTTTTGTAGCATCTTTGCCTGGTTTTGGTATTAGATTGATGTTAGCTTCATAAAATGAGTTAGGTAGTGTTCCATTTTTTTCAATGTTTTGAAAGAGTTTGAGTAAGATTGGTGTCAGTTCTTTCTGGAAAGTTTGGTAGAATTCCCCTGTGAAGCCATCTGGCCCTGGGCATTTATTTGTGGGAAGATTTTTGATGACTGATTGGATCTCTTTGCTTGTGATGAGTTGGTTGAGGTCTTCTATTTCTTCTCTGGTCAGTCTAGGTTGTTCATATGTTTCCAGGAAATTGTCCATTTCTTCTACATTATCCAGTTTGTTGCCATACAGTTGTTCATAATATCCTCTTATAATTTTTTTAATTTCTTCAGGATCTGCAGTTATGTCACCTTTTTCATTCATTATTTTGTTTATATGGGTCTTCTCTCTTTTTGATTTTGTCAGTCTAGCTAGGGGCTTGTCAATCTTGTTGATCTTCTCAAAGAACCAACTTTTGGTGATATTTATCCTTTCTATTGTTTTTTTGTTCTCTATGTCATTTATTTCTGCTTTAATCCTTGTTATTTCTTTTCTTGTACTTGGTTTAGGATTGGTTTGCTGTTCATTTTCTAGCTTCTTCAGTTGATCCATTAGTTCTTTGATTTTGGCTCTTTCTTCCTTTTTAATATATGCGTTTAGTGCTATAAATTTCCCCCTTAGCACTGCTTTTGCTGCATCCCATAGGTTTTGGTATGTTGTGTTCTCATTTTCATTCGTCTCTATATATTTAGCAATTTCTCTTGCTATTTCTTCTTTAACCCACTGATTGTTTAGGAGTGTGTTGTTTAACCTCCAGGTATTTGTGAATTTTCTAAGTCTCTGATGGTTATTGACTTCTAATTGTATTCCATTGTGGTCAGAGAATGTGCTTTGAATAATTTCAATCTTTTTAAATTTATTGAGGCTTGTTTTATGTCCCAGCATATGATCTATTCTGGAGAAAGTTCCGTGAGCACTAGAAAAGTATGTGTATCCTGGTGATTTGGGATGTAATGTCCTGTAGATGTCTGTTAAATCTAATTCATTTATCAGATTGTTTAGGTTTTCAATTTCCTTATTGGTCTTCTGTCTGGTTGATCTATCTATAGGAGAGAGTGATGTGTTGAAGTCTCCCACAATTATTGTGGAAACATCAATTGCTTCCTTTAGTTTTGCCAATGTTTCTCTCATGTATTTTGTGGCACCTTGATTGGGTGCATAGACATTTACGATTGTTATTTCTTCTTGCTGAATTGCCCCTTTTATTAGTATGTAGTGGCCTTCTTTGTCTCTCAAAACATCCCTGCATTTGAAGTCTATTTTATCTGAGATTAATATTGCTACACCTGCTTTCTTTTGGCTGTAGCTTGCATGAAATATTTTTTTCCATCCTTTCACTTTCAGTTTCTTTGTGTCCCTGTGTCTAAGATGAGTCTCTTGTATGCAACATATTGATGGTTCATTTTTTTTGATCCATTCTGCGAATCTATATCTTTTAATTGGGGAGTTTAATCCATTTACATTCAACGTTAAAACCGTGAAGGCATTTCTTGAATCGGCCATCTTATCCTTTGGATTATGTTTGCCATATTTTTCCCTCTCTCTATTAATATCCTTTATTGTACCCATACCGAATCTCTTTAGTACTGAACCTTTCTCCAAGTCTCTCTGTCCTGTCTTTGTTTCTCTGTCTGTAGGGCTCCCTTTAGTATCTCCAGTAGGGCAGGTCTCTTGTTAGCAAATTCTCTCAGCATTTCTTTGTCTGTGAAAAATTTAAGCTCTCCCTCAAATTTGAAGGAGAGCTTTGCTGGATAGAGTATTCTTGGCTGGAAATTCCTCTCACTCAGAATTTTAAATATATCGTGCCACTGCCTTCTCGCCTCCATGGTGGCTGCTGAGTAGTCACTACTTAGTCTTATGCTGTTTCCTTTGTATGTGGTGAATTGCTTTTCTCTTGCTGCTTTCAGAACTTGCTCCTTCTCTTCTATGTTTGACAGTGTGATCAGTATATGTCTCGGAGTGGGTTTTTTTGGATTTATTCTATTTGGAGTTCGCTGAGCATTTATGATTTGTGTATTTATGTTGTTTAGAAGATTTGGGAAGTTTTCCCCAACAATTTCTTTGAATACTCTTCCTAGACCTTTACCCTTTTCTTCCCCTTCTGGGACACCAATGAGTCTTATATTCGGACGTTTCATATTATCTATCATATCCCTGAGGTCCATTTCGAGTTTTTCAATTTTTTTCCCCATTCTTTCTTTTATGCTTTCATTTTCCATTCTGTCATCTTCCAGGTCACTGATTCGTTGTTCAACTTCCTCTAGTCTTGTACTATGAGTGTCCAGAATCGTTTTAATTTGGTCAACAGTTTCTTTAATTTCCATAAGATCATCCATTTTTTTATTTAGTCTTGCAATGTCTTCTTTATGCTCTTCTAGGGTCTTCTTGATTTCCTTCATATCCCGTACTAGGGTCTCATTGTTCATCTTTAGTTCTTTGAGTAGCTGCTCTAGGTGTGTCTCTTCTGGTCTTTTGATTTGGGTGCTTGGGCTTGGGTTATCCATATCGTCTGGTTTTTTCATATGCTTTATAATTTTCTGTTGTTTTTGGCCTCGTGGCATTTGCTGACCTTGATAGGGTTCTTTTAGGGTTTGTAGACCAGTTGAAGTCCTTATCTCTAATTTATCAGATCTACAGCTTCGTGGAGTACACTTTCTCTAACTAACCAGCAGGTGGCGTCCACGAGCCACCTGTTCTCCACAAGCCAGATCTCCCCTACTTAGCCTTTTTGGTGAGTGGGGGAGTGAGTCTTGTGGGGCCCAATTGGTGTCCCAAGCTTGCGTGTGTAGTTGGTGTTGCCTGCCCTGTATGTGGGGCGTGTTTCTGGGCAGTCGGGGAGGGGGGGTGGCCCTAACAATCAAATCTCCCTGATGATCCTAGAGTTTTAAAGCTACTGCAATAGTCTAATCCTTCAGTTCAGTCCTGCCACAGTTTGTCTCTGCCACTGACCCACAAGTCTTTGGTATTGGCGTATGGCTCCTGAGACTTGCAAGTGGGCCCCTCTTCCAGGCTGTGCACCCCGGGTCCTCTGTTGAGGGATGACTGTGCTATGTCACTGGTGAGTGCCGTCCCCCCAGGGCAGTTCTGGGCTGCTGGGCTGTGTTGGGAGGCTCCCAGTCTGCTCAAATGATGGCTGAATGGGGCTCTGTTAATTCACACTGCTCCCCCTTCCCAGCTCTGGGACATTCAGCTGAGGTTGCAGGGAAGGCTAATGTCCACGCCCAGTTTTGTGGTGTGTGCCTGTTATTTGAAGCACTTCCGTCACACTGGGTTGTCTGGGACAGCTCTGGGCTATGGGGCTGGCGATGGGCAGGAGTGTTTCCTGTCCACCAGGATGGTGGCTGTGAGCGGACACCCCCCTTTTCTTGGGAAGTTGTGTTGTTTAGTGAATTTTCTCAGCCACTGGATTATTGCCTTTTGTCTCAGAGCTCTCTTAGTTCTGCTCTTGACTTGACGTGCCCAAATTTCAATTCTTTGAAGCTTTCTGTATTGAGCTTCTTAGAGTAATTGTTTTAGAAAAAGCAAAAAGGATTTAAAAAAAAAAAAAAAAAAAAAACGGCCCTCCTCAGAGATCAATGGGTTATTGAAATGCTAATAGACAAAGCAACCAGGGCCATTAAGGAAAGGTGCCCTGGGCAGAGAGATCAGCCTTGCTTCGGGATTTGCATATGCGCCTCAAGGCCTGATCTCCGCCCTTCCCCTTTCTGTGTTCACCAGAACTCCAAAAATCCTCTGCTTTTACTTTGGAGCTTCTCGTGTTGTTTTCCTTCTATGCCCGTCTCCTCTCTGCTGGGCTGGCTGCTCTCAGAGTCTCTGGTGTCTGGCCTCAGTCTATCTATGGTTGGAGTTTGAATCAGTAGAATGAGTTTCCGATGAGAGCAGCCACTGCAATTCTCCCTTCTCCTTCCTGGAGCTGACAGCCCCTCCTCCCCCGGGACTGAGCCTGGCAGGGAGGGGCGCGGGTCCCCTGGCCGCAAAAACTTACAGATTTCGCTGATCTCAGCAGTTCCACGTTTTCATGAGTGTTGTATGAAGTATGCCCAAAGACAGATTGCTCTGTGGTGTCCAGTCCACGCAGTTCCTGGCTTTTTACCTACTTTCCTGGAGGAGTAACTAAAACATACAGCTCACCAGTCTGCCATCTTGCCCCGCCCTCCTCTTCAATGGATTTTTGGAAATTTTATTCTGTTACCATATATACAATCTAATATTTCACCCTCTAATCACATTCATACATGTATTTCAGTGCTGTTAATGAAGTTCACAATGTTGTACCACCATCACCACTGTCCATCACCAAAACATGTCCATTATTCTGAATAGGAACACTGTACACTTCAAGCTGCAACTTCCCATTCCCTGTTCCCACCCTGATCCACGTAACCCCCATTTTAGATTCTGACTCTATGAGTTTGATTTTTCTAATTATTCCAAATCAGTGAGATCATACAATATTTGTTCTTTTGTGTATGGCTTATTTCACTCAACATGATTCTTCAAGGTGCATCCACATTGTCACATGTATCAGGACTTCATTCTTTTTACAGCTAAATAATATTCCATTTATGTAGATACCACATATTATTTATCCATTCATCAGCAATGGACACTTGGGTGGCTTCCATCTTTTGGTAATTGTGAACAATGCCACTATGAACATCAGTGTGCAAATATCTGTTTGAGTCCCTGCTGTGAATTCTTTGGGTATATACCTACCAGTGGGATTGCTAGGTAATATGGTAGTTCTATACCTAGCTTTCTCAGGAATGCTAAACTGTGTTCCACAGTAGCTGCAACATTTTACATTGCCACCAGCAATGAATGAGTGTTACTAATTCTCTCCAACCACTTCAATACTTATTTTCTCTTTTAATAGTAGCCATTCTACCGGGTATGAAATGGTATCTGATTATGGTTTTGACTTGCATTTGCCTGATGGATAATGGGTGTGAAATGGTATCTGATTATGGCTTTGACTTGCATTTGCATTGGCCTTTTAATGTGCTTTCTTGTCATTTTTATATCTTCTTTGAAGAGATGTCTATTCAAGTCTTTCTTTAATAACTCAAGTCCTATTTTTAAATTGGGTTGTTTATCTTTGTTGTTAAGTTGGAGGATTTATTTAAATATTCTAGATAGTTAACCCTTATCAGATATGTGGTTTCCAAATACTTTCCTCATTGTGTAGGTTGTTGTTTTATTTTCATGATAAAGTCCTGTGTGGCATAAAAATTTTTCATTTTTATGAAGGCCCATTTGTCTATTTTTTCTTTTGTTGCTTGTGCTTTGGGTATAATGTCTAAGAAACCTTTACCTAACACAAGATCCTGAATATGTTTTGTAGATTTTCTTCCAGGAGTTGGATAATTCTGGCTCTTCTATTTAGATCTTTGATCCATTTTCAGTTGATTTTTCTATAAGCTGTGAGATAGGGGTCCTCCAACTTTTTTTAAAAAAATGATATCCACTTTCCCCACCACCATTTGTTGAAGAGACTATTCTTTCTCAACTGAGTGGTCTTTGCCCCCTTGGCAAAAATCATTGGCCATAAGTATGAGAATTGGTTTCTGATCTCTCAACTCAATTCCTTTGCTCTACATGCTTGTCCTTGTGTCAGTACCATGCTCTTTTAATTACTGTGGCTTTGTAATCAGTTTTAAGGTCATAAAGTTTGAGTTTTCTAACTTCATTCTTCTTTTTCAAGATGGCTTTAGGTATTCAGGGGCCCTTACCCTTCCATATAAATTTTTTTAAAATTCTTTTTAATTTTGAAATAAATTCAAAGTTATAGGAACAGTTGCAAAAACAATACTAACCCGATACACAGAATTCCATCATACCCTGACCCCCCTCCCCCGATAGCTCAATCCACCAACTTTAACCTGCTGTCACATCGCTATTTCTTTCCCTCCTTCCCTCCCTCCCTGCCTATCTATCAGCCATCATCTATTGCTCTTCTTCTGAACATATGAGAGCTAGCTGCACACATCCTTGAACAAACACTATAATTCATGTATACATTTCCCATGAACAAGAACATTCTTTTATGCAATCCCATTAAGTGCAGCTAAGAAGTACAAGAGATTCAACAATGATACGAAGCTTACATTCTATATTTCCTTTTCCTTATGTCTCAACTGTGTCTCTTTGAGCCGCCTGTCCTCTATCCTCCACTCCCATCCAAGTTCATCCTTGGCATTCAATTGTCATCTATTTAGACTGTCTTTTTCTTTTCCAATTGTGGAAACATATATACAGCCTAAGTCTTCCCATTCCACCCCCTCCCTAGCGTTCCATTAGTGGGATTAATCACATTTAGAATGTTGTAATGCTCTTTCCCACCATCCATTACTAGAAATTTCCCTTCACTTCAAACAGCAACCCTAAACTCATTTCTTAACTCCCCATTGCCCCTTCCCCCATTTCTCTTAACCCATACTCTACTTTTCATCTCTATGGTTATATTCTCTGATAATTTCTTTGTGTTTACTGTGGGGCTTAAAATTAAACTCTTAAATCCATATCAGTCTTGTTTTTCTTGGATACCACCTTCACTTCAATAGGACACATAAACTATGTTCCTATACTCCTCCATTCCCCCACCTTTATATAGTTGTCTAAAATTACATATTTTACTTTGAGTTCAAAACCTCTGATTTGTCATTAGAGTTTATGTATTTTATATCATGTAGGAAGTAAATAGTGGAGTTACAGTTCAAAAATTATTGACTTCTATTTGCATTCCATTGTGGTTGGAGAATGTGCTTTGAGTATATTCAATTTTTTTTAAAATTTCTTGAAGCTTATTTTATGTCTCAGCTTATGATCCCTTCTGGAGAAAGATCCATGATCACTAGAGAAAAATGAGTGTCCTGGTGATTTGGGATGTAAGGTACTATATATGTCAGTTAAAATTCTCTATATTTCTTTCTACTTTCTTTGTTTTTCTGTTGGTAGGGGTCCCTCTAGTATCTGAAGTAGGGCAGGTCTTTTATTGGCAAACTCTCTCAGCATTTGTTTGTCTGTGAAAAATTTAAGCTCTCCCTCAAATTTGAAGGAGAGTTTTGCTGGATAAAGTATTCTTGGTTGGAAATTTTTCTCTCTCAGAATTTTAAATATGTCATGCTACTGCCTTCTCACCTCCATGGTGGCTGCTGAGTAGTCACTACTTAGTCTTATGCTGTTTCCTTTGCATGTGGTGAATTGCTTTTCTCTTGCTGCTTTCAGAACTTGCTCCTTCTCTTCAGTATTTGAGAGTCTGATCAGAATATGTCTCAGAGTGGGTTTATTTGGATTTATTCTCTTTGGAGCTCGCTGGGCATTTATGCTTTGTGTATTTATATTGTGTAGAAGGTTGGGGAAGTTTTCCCCAACAATTTCTTTGAATACTCTTTCTAGACCTTTACCCTTCTCTTCCCCTTCTGGGACACCAATGAGTCTTAAGTTTGGACGTTTTATTTTATCTATCGTATCCTTGAGAGCCATTTTGATTTTTTTGATTTTTTTTCCCATTCTTTCTTTTGTTCTTTCATTTTCTGTTCTGTGGACTTCTAGGACACTGAGATGTTGTTCAGCTTCCTCTAGTCTCATACTGTGAATATCCAAAGTCTTTTTAATTTGGCGAACAGTTTCTTTTATTTTCATAGGATCTTCTATTTTTGTATTTACTCTTGCAATGTCTTCTTTATGCTCTTCTAGGGTCTTCTTTATGTCGCTTATATCCTGGGCCATGGTCTTCTTGATGTCCTTTAAATCCTTTGCCATGTTTTTTTCCATGATTGTAGTTCTTTGATTAATTGTGTGAGGTACAGTGTTTCTTCTGATAACTTGATTTGTGTGTTTGGAGTTGGATTCTCCATATCATCTGGTTTTATCATATGCATTAAGATTTTCTGTTGTTTTTGGCCTCTTGGCATTTGCTTTGCTTGATAGGGTTCTTTCAAGTTGAAAAAAAAAATACCTATCTAATTTTTCAGAAACACAGTTTGGTGGTGTACACTTTCTCTAACTAACCAGCAGATGGCATCTGTGAGTCACCTATACCCCTCAAGTCAGTTCTCCACCTTGTCCCCGTGGTGTGTGGGGAAATGATTCTTGTGGGGTTCAGTTGGAGAACTCAGCTTGGGTGTGTTGCTGGAGCCATCTGCCCTGAATGTGGGGCATGTGTACAGGTGGCCAGGGAGGAAGGACAGTTTTAATATTCAAATCTCCCAGGTTCCTGGAGATTCAAGGCCGCCACAAGAGTCTAAGCCTTCATTTCATTTCAGCCCCAGACCCTCTCTTTCGCTGTCCCACAAACCACCAGACTTGGCATAGTGTCCCTGGGTTTTCCGAGCGGGTCACCCCGCCCAGCCGCAATCCTCCAGGACCTCTGCCAAGGGAATGCTGTGCTACATCACCAGTGCACGCTGTCCCTCAAGGAAAGCCCTGGGCCACTGGGCCATGCCGGCTTGCTTTCAGCCTGATGCAAAGATGGCCAAATGGGGCATCTCCACACCCCCCTCCTCACACAGTTCCTCCTTCCCAGCTCCAGGACAACTGGTGGAGCTCTGGGCTGTGGGCATGGCCCTGGGCAGGAGTTTATCCAGCCCTCCTGGGAGCGAGCTGCTCGCTGCAGGGTTTCTTTCGGCTTCCGGCTCTCCCCTCTTTTCCCCCGGCCCCAGGGGTGTCTGCAGTGGGCTATCTTCCAGGCCAGACACTGAGAGGCCAGCCCAGCCCCCTCTTGCTGTGTTTTACTGTGTGGTTCCCACTATCACTGCTGCAGACACTCTTGGGTTTTTCCCGTTTTTTTTTTTTTTCCAAAAGAGCCCTTTCGTCTCCAAATGCCAAACCCTGGCTTCCCCAGACCACCGCATGGCTGCGGGTCTTCCGGCCAGCTCACTCACTCATTTCAGAATGCAGACTCCTGGTTTCACCAAGTATATGGTCACTTTGGAACTAGAAGATCTTGTCCAGCTGGTGCATCGCTGTAACCAGTATTCTGGATCACCCTCTGGTTTTTATCTAGTGTTTTTCATGGAGGTGTTTTTTCACCCTGTCTCACCTAGCCGCCATCTTAATTTTCTCCCATATAAATTTGATGACTGGCTTTTTCATTTCTGCAATAAGGTTGCTAGAAACAGGGATGTGTTTTATTATGACATTCAGGCAATGTTGGCTTCATTAGTGTTGACAGAAATGAATCATATAAATTCAAAATATTTCTGGCTTAACCTGAACATACCTGCATTACCTATTACTGACCAATTTGTGTTGCCAAAAGACTTATTTCTTGGCATTAAAATGGAGCACTTAGGAAAACCTAAGATGGTGGCTAGGTGAGACAGGTCAAAGAAACACCTCCATGAAAAATACTAGATAAAAGCCATAAAGTGACCCAGAACACCAGTTCCAGCTAAGCACCAGATGGACAAGGTCTGCTAAATCCACAGGGACCATGCATTTGGTGAAACCAGGAGTCTGCATTCTGAAATGACAAAGGTCCTGGAAGAGCATGACTGAGAAGGGAGGCCCTCTTGGAAATCCCAGTGACCCTGTGCCAATACTAAGGACATGTGGGTCAGTGGCAGAGACAATCTGTGGCAAGATAGAAATGAAAGCTTAGATTCTTGCAACAGCCTTCAATCTCTTGGAACACCTGGGAGTTTTGACTACTAAAGCTGCCCTGCCTCCCTAACCACCCAGACAAACACCCCACATTCAGGGCAGATAGCACCAACAACATACCCAAACTTAGTGAACCAATTGAACCCCACAAGAATAAGATCCCCACACACCACAAAGACAAAGTTGGGGAGAACTGACTTGAGGGGAATAGGTGACTCATGGATGTTATCTGCCGGTTAGTTAAAGAAAGTGTATGCCACCAAGCTGTAGATCTGGCAAATTAGAGATTGGTATTTTTTGTATCCTGAAAGAACCCTATCAAGTAAAGCAAATGTCAAGAGGTCAAAAACAACAGAAAATCTTAAAGCATATGATAAAACCAGATGATATGAAGAACCCAAACTCAAACACCCAAATCAAAAGATCAGAAGAGACACAATGCTTGGTGCAATTAATCAAAGAACTACAGAAAAACAACCAGAGCATGGCCCAGGATATAAAGGACATGAAGAAGTGCATGGCTCAGGATATAAAGGACATAAAGAAGACCCTAGAAGAGCATAAAGAAAAAATTGCAAGAGTAAATAAAAAAATAGAAACTCTTATGGAAATAAAATAAACTGTTGGCCAAATTAAAAAGAGTCTGGATACTCATAGTACAAGACTAGAGGAAGATGAACAATGACTCAGCATCCTTGAAGACCACAGAATGGAAAATGAAAGAACAAAAGAAAGAATGGGGAAAAAATAAAAAAAATCAAAATGGATCTCAGAGACATGATAGATAAAATAAAACATTCAAATTTAAGGCTCATTGGTGTCCCAGAAGGGGAAGAGAAGGGTAAAGGTCTAGAAAGAGTATTCAAAGAAATTGTTGGGGAAAACTTCCCAAACCTTCTACACAATTTAAATACACAAAGCATAAATGCCCAGTGAACTCCAAATAGAATAAATCCAAATAAACCCACTCTGAGACATATTCTGATCAGACTGTCAAATACTGAAGAGAAGACGCAAGTTCTGGAAGCAGCAAGAGAAAAGCAGTTCACCACATACAAAGGAAGCAATGTAAAACAAAGTAGTGACTACTCAGCAGCCACCGTGGAGGTAAGAAGGCAGTGGCATGACATATTTAAAATTCTGAGGGAGAAAAATTTCCAATGAAGAATACTTTATCCAGCAAAGCTCTCCTTCAAATTTGAGGGAGAGCTTAAATTTTTTACAGACAAAGAAATGCTGAGAGATTTTGCTAATAAAAGACCTTTCCTACTTCAGATACTAAAGGGAGACCTACCGACAGAGAAACAAAGAAAGGAGAGAGAGACATAGAGAAATTTAACAGACATATATAGAACATTACATCCCAAATCACCCGGGCACACATTCTTCTCTAGTGATCATGGATCTTTCTCCAGAATAGACCATAGGCTGGGACATAAAACAAGCCTCAATGAATTAAAAAAATATTGAATATATTCAAAGCACATTCTCTGACCACAATGGAATACAAATAGAAGTCAATAACCATCAGAGACTTAAAAAATTCACAAACAACTGGAGGGTAAAAATGAGGGGGAGATGAACACATTCCAGGATAATCAAAAGCTGAGGGGCTTCATCACCAGTAGATCAGTCCTGTGAGAAATGCTAAAGGGAATTGAGCAGGCTGAAAGGAAGGGACACTAAACAATTGACTGAAACCAGATGAATAAATAAAGATTTGCAGTAAAGATCACATGGTAAATATAAATACCAATATTACTGTATTTTTGATTTGTAACTCCACTATTTACTTCCTACAGGATCTAAAATACATAAATCGTAATGACAAATCAGTGGTTTTGGACTCAATGTAAAATATGTAATTTTTGACAAGAACTACATAAAGGTGGGGGAATGGAGGAGTACAGGAACATAGTTTATGTGTCCTATTGAAGTTAAGTTGGTATCAAAGAAAAACAAGATTGTTATAGATTTAAGAGGTTAAATTTAAGCCCCACAGTAAACACAAAAAAAGTATCAGAGAATATGACCATAGAGATGAAAAGTAGAGTATGGGTTATGAGAAGTGGGGGAAGGGGTAATGGGGAGTTAAGAAATGAGTGTAGGGTTTCTGTTTGGGGTGAAGGGAAATTTCTGGTAATGGATGGTGGGAAAGTGATGGCATTGCAGCATTCTAAATGTGATTAATTCCAATAATGGAATGCTAGGGAGGGGTTGAAATGGGAAGATTTAGGCTGTATGTATGGTTCCACAATTGAAAGAAAAATGAAAAAGACAGTCTAAATAGATAATGACAATTAAATGCCAAGGATGATCCTGGATGGGATCTGAGGATGGAGGAGAGGAGGCCCAAAGGGACACAGTTGGGACATAAGAAAAAAAAATGAAATATAGAATGCAAGCTTTCTATCAATGTTGAATTTCTTGAACTTCTTAGCTGTGCTTAATGGGATTGCATAAAAGAATGTTCTTGTTCACGGGAATTGTAGATGTGAATTATATTGTTTGTTCAAGGATGTGTGCATCTTGCTCTCATATCAACTCTCCAGCCCTATGTCATAATATTGTCCGCAGGGATCTTGATCATTTCTCCCTCCCACAAGACATCACACTGGTCCATTATATTGATGATATCATGTTGATTGGACCTAGTGAGCAAGAAGTAGCAACTACTCTAGATTTGTTGGTAAGGTATTTGCGTGGCAGAGGATGGGAGATAAATCCAACAAAAATACAAGGCCCTTCCACCTCAGTAAAATTTCTAGGTGTTCAGTGGTGTGGGGCCTGTCGAGATATTCCTTCTAAGGTGAAGGATAAGCTGCTGCATCTGGCCCCTCCTACAACCAAAAAAGAGGCACAACGTTTAGTTGGCCTCTTTGGGTTTTGGAAACAACATATTCCTCATTTAGGTGTGCTACTCCGGCCCATTTACCGAGTGACTAGAAAAGCTTCTAGTTTTGAGTGGGGACCGGAGCAAGATGAGGCTCTGCAACAGGTCCAGGCTGCTGTGCAAGCTGCTCTGCCGCTTGGACCATATGATCCAGCTGATCCAATGGTGCTGGAAGTGTCAGTGGCAAATAGAGATGCTGTTTGGAGCCCTTGGCAGGCTCCTATAGGAGAATCACAACGCAGGCCCTTAGGATTTTGGAGTAAAGCTTTACCATCTTCTGCAGATAACTACTCTCCATTTGAGAAACAACTGTTGGCCTGCTACTGGGCCTTAGTAGAGACAGAACGCTTAACCATGGGCCACCAAGTTACCATGAGACCTGAGTTACCTATCATGAGCTGGGTGTTATCTGACCCACCAAGCCATAAAGTTGGGCGTGCACAACAGCACTCCATCATAAAATGGAAATGGTATATACGAGATAGAGCTCGAGCAGGTCCTGAAGGTACAAGTAAGTTACATGAGGAAGTGGCCCAAATGCCCATGGCCCCCACTCCTTCCACCTTACCTTCTCTTGCCCAGCCCACAGCTATGGCATCTTGGGGAGTTCCTTACAGTCAGTTGACTGAGGAAGAGAAGACTCGGGCCTGGTTTACAGATGGTTCTGCACGATATGCAGGTACCACCCAAAAGTGGACAGCTGCAGCACTGCAGCCCCTTTCTGGGATATCCCTGAAGGACAGTGGTGAGGGGAAATCCTCCCAGTGGGCAGAACTTCGAGCAGTGCACCTGGTTGTTCACTTTGCTTGGAAGGAGAACTGGCCAGAGGTGCGTCTGTATACTGATTCCTGGGCTGTTGCTAATGGTTTGGCTGGATGGTCAGGGACTTGGAAGGAACATGATTGGAAGATTGGTGACAAAGAAGTCTGGGGAAGGGGTATGTGGATAGACCTTTCTGAGTGGGCAAACAACATGAAGATATTTGTGTCCCATGTGAATGCTCACCAGAGGGTGACTTCAGCAGAAGAAGGTTTTAATAACCAAGTGGATAAAATGACCCGTTTGGTGGATACCAATCAGCCTCTTTCCCCAGCAACTCCTGTCATTGCCCAATGGGCTCATGAACAAAGTGGTCATGGTGGTAGGGATGGAGGTTATGCATGGGCTCAGCAACATGGACTTCCACTCACCAAGGCTGACCTGGCCACAGCCACTGCTGAGTGTCCAATTTGCCAGCAGCAGAGACCCACACTCAGTCCCCGATATGGCACCATTCCTCGGGGTGATCAGCCTGCTACCTGGTGGCAGGTTGATTACATCGGACCACTTCCATCATGGAAAGGGCAGTGATTTGTTCTTACTGGAATAGACACATACTCCGGATATGGGTTTGCCTTCCCTGCACGACATGCTTCTGCCAAAACTACAATATGTGGACTTACAGAATGCCTCATCCACCGTCATGGTATTCCACACAGCATTGCTTCGGACCAAGGAACCCACTTCACAGCAAATGAAGTGAGGGGATGCGCACATGCTCATGGAATTCTGTGGTCTTACCATGTTCCCCATCATCCAGAAGCAGCTGGGTTGATAGAACGGTGGAATGGCCTATTGAAGACTCAATTACGGTGCCAACTAGGTGGCAATACCTTGCAGGGCTGGGGCAGTGTTCTCCAGGAGGCTGTGTATGCTCTGAATCAGCGTCCACTCTATGGTGCTGTTTCTCCCATAGCCAGGATTCATAGGTCCAGGAATCAAGGGGTGGAAACAGGAGTAGCACCACTCACTATCACTCCTAGTGATCCACTAGGGAAATTTTTGCTTTCTGTCCCTGCAAGTTTAAGCTCTGCTGGTCTACAAGTCTTGGTTCCAAAAGGAGGAGTGCTTCCACCAGGAAACACAACAATATTCCCATTGAACTGGAAGTTAAGGCTGCCACCTGGCCACTTTGGGCTTCTTATGCCTCTGAATCAACAGGCAAGTAAGGGGATTACTGTACTGGCTGGGGTGATTGATCCTGACTATCAAGGGGAAATAGCACTGCAACTACACAATGGAAGTAAAGAAGAGTTTTCCTGGCATACAGGAGATCCCCTGGGGCGTCTCTTAGTACTACCATGCCCCGTGATTCAAGTCAATGGAAAACTGCAACAACCCAATCCAGGCAGGACTACCAATGGCCAAGAAACTTCAGGAATGAAGGTTTGGGTCACCCCACCAGGCAAAGAACCACGGCCAGCTGAAGTGCTTGCTGAGGGTAAAGGGAACATGGAATGCGTAGTGGAAGAAGGTCGTGATAAATATGAACTACGGCCACGTCACCAGTTACAGAAATGAGGACTATGATGATATGAATATTTCCTCCTCGTTTTGTGATGATTATGTTTGTATTTGTCTGTGAAGAAAATATTTTTGCTTTCTTCTCTGTCTTATCCCCTTATCATACGGCATAAGCTGTAACGTTCATTTTGAAGATATGGTTTTAGGTGATGTGTACGACTGCCAAGTTGACAAGGGGTGGACTGTGATGGTTGGGTTCATGTGTCAACTTGGCTAGGTGGCCTAGCTGTCTGGTCAAGCGGGCACTGGCCTGACGATTCCTGTGAGGCTATTTGAGGCTGGTTGGTTTGTTGGATCATCAGTCAATTGACTGCAGCTGACTGATGACTCATCAAGGGGCGTGCTTCCACAGTGAGAGAATGCAATTGGCTGGATTTGGTCCGGGTGATCAGTTGGAGGCTTATAAGCCGGACGGTTAGAGAACCTTCACTTCTTCTTCAGCTGCTCAGTGAAGCTTTTCCTGGGGAGCTCGTCAAAGTTGCCAGTTCGTTTCCTGAGGAGTTCGTCAAAGTTGTCGGTTCGTTTCCTGAGGAGTTCTTCAAAGTTGCCGGTTCGTTTCCTGAGGAGTTCGTCAAAGTTGTCGGTTCGTTTCCCGAGGAGTTCGTCGGACGTCTTCCTTGGAGTTGACAGCTTGTTGACGGCTCTGCAGAATTTGGACTCGTGCGCTCCCGCAGTTGCGTGAGTCACTTTTACAATTTGATAATAAGAGACATCTCTCATTGATTCTGTTTCCAAGGAGAACCCTAACTAATACAGCAAGCTTTCTATCAATGTTGAATTTCTTGAACTTCTTAGCTGTGCTTAATGGGATTGCATAAAAGAATGTTCTTGTTCACGGGAATTGTAGATGTGAATTATATTGTTTGTTCAAGGATGTGTGCATCTTGCTCTCATATGTTCAGAAGACAGAGCAATAGATGGATGATAGTTAGGGAGGGAGGGAAAGAAAGAAATGGTGGTGAGACAGGATGTTAAAGGTGGTGGATTGGGGCATCAGGTGAGGGGGTCGGGGTATGTTGGGGTTCTGTGTATGGGTTTTGTATTGTTTTTGCAACTGTTCCTGTAAGTTTGAATTTATTTCAAAATAAAATTTAAAAAAATCAAGCAATTAAAAATAAATAAATAAATAAATAAACCGAGGTGATGAATGCACAACTATATTATGGTACTGTGAACAGTTGATTGTACACCATGGATGATTGTATGGTATGTGAATATATTTCAATAAAACTGAATTTAGAAAAAATGGAGCACTTAGAAATATTGCTAAAAAGCAAATGTCTCCCCACTGGTCTTCAAAGCAAATGAGAGTATTTATACTTTTAAAATATTTTAAGTCCATAATTGAAATTTATATACACACCTTCTTATGTATAATGATTCAGATCATATATACACTGTACAGTCCAAAAAACCCTACTGAGAATAAAACTAAATAGGCTTATGATAAAATATATGGATATTGCATGTATTTACAAATATCATAGACAAACAAATTTGGTCAAATACTGTGAAGAAAGAAGAAGTGGTTTCACATTATAATTACCAAAACATCCATCTACATTGCTCAAAGCAAAGAAAAATAAAAAATCATTATGTAACTCCTATAGTCTAAGACATCATGACAGTATACAATAGATAGAATGGAAACTGTCGACCAAATTATACAGCAAATGTTTGTAGACTGAGTATAGGTCTTCAAAATCAAAAATTTGGAAAGATCATTCATAGGATTAATACAATGATAAACAATGTCTAAAACAATGGTGTTCATATGGGTGCTTAATTCATCAAAAACAATGCACTGAATTTTTGTCCAAGAAAAATATATTACAAAGTACAATTAAATCCCTGTAAATGCAATAATGAAGTAAAAATGTGGATTTATTTACTTTAATATGCATTTTAAATGTTACCTTAAGACAATTAAAAGAAATAAGATGCCTGGAGGCAGACACTCAAAGACAAATAGGGATTGTATGGAAGGAGTGAGTGGCAAGTTTGTAAAGGAAAATGAGTAAGAGATTTTATCAATATAATTATCTTTCTAGCCAGTCTTTTTGCTTTGACTCTTCTTGAAAATTCTGGCTACCACAATGTGACACAAGTACACCTGTGTCTTTATGGTTTAAAACAAAACATATGCAGGCACTTCAAAAGACTGTGGAGGCAAAGCACCTTACCCATCCTCCACAAAATATTTTTCAATCATCATAATTATGCTAAAAAGTAGAAAAATTCCAGAAAACCAGCAAAGTTGAATACAAGAGACTAATGTGCACAGAAGGCAATAGAGTGACCCAGTTTTTATTGCTGGAGGTCTTTTTTTAAATCAAAATGCCAAATAATTAATTTGAAAACACCATGGCATGGCACATCCAATGTTTTCTGCTTGAGGAAAAATACAATCATTCAGCAGTAGGTTTCTATGGGCTCTCCTTAGGCTTCAACCTTAGTACACTGCAATGAGGTTCACATTTATTTCTTCTCCTTAGCATATTTTTAGAAACCTCAACATACCTCATTTCTCAATGTATTCATTTCCTGCTGTCTAACATGCATTATTATCTGGAAGCATAAAGTTACATTTTACAAATATTTTGCATTTTTAAAATAAGCACTTTTGCCACTTCAGCAACACTGCACTTCACATAGTGGTGCAACAAAAACAGAACTTTACCACACTACCTGTGATCCATTTTACCACTACCATCTGCAGAACCCATAGAGGTTTTTCCTCAGTACCTCTGGACAGTGACTGTACCAAAATTTCATGGGAAGTATGTTAATATCACTCATGAATTTCAGTACCATCAGTAATACTGAAATAAATGCAGATGTTGCACAAAATATGAACTTCTCAAGGAATAACTTTTTAAAAATATTTGGACAATTCTGTTTTCTCTTTTGCATTACCCAGTGAGGAGAAAATTCCTGTTTGATTATGCTCTTACAGAACTTATGAAAAATCTGATTAGGTAGATAACTGGTTAACATTTAAGAAACTGTACTGCTTTCTACAACAGAAGAGCTTCTGAAAAATATTCTACAGAACTGTAATGATCAGCACCACTTCATTGGTACAGTCTAGTCATTGATGGGCAAAGCAGTCACATTTTGACAAAACTTTAAAGCATCCATAAAAATTAAATTAGAAAAAAATTGGGTGTAAGACAACCACAAAATGAAGTATGAAGTATGAGTTCTTGAAAATATATGTGACTACAGAGATAATTTTAATCACAAGACAGCAGATGAACACATAAGTAACTCTCCATTGTCTGTTCATGTTCAGAGTCATTTGTGGTGCTGAATGGTTTTCCTGTTCCTTCATTTGAAAAGCCAGCAGCACTTGGTTTCATCCAGCACTTCTACTTCCATAGGGGCTACGATTGGTGCATTTGAACATCCTGCAATTGAGTCATCTGTGTTTAACTCCCCATTTGTAGAACTTACAACCTGGTTTTTGGATTGTTGCATCTTATCTCTGTGTTGATGTGCTTCTCTGATGACAGAGCAGGATCTTGCTAAAGTACACCCACTGGAGTAGGAAACTGTTTACTGACCCAGTCATATGTGTAATTAAACATATAGCTCTTTTTTTAAAATTCAGTTTTATTGAGATATATTCACATACCATACAATCATCCATGGTGTACAATCAACTGTTCATAGTACCATCTTAGAGTTGTGCAGTCATCACCCCAATCTATTTTGAACATTTTCCTTATACCAGAAAGAGTCAGAATCAGAATAAAAAATAAAAATAAAAAGAGAACACCCAAATCACCTCCCCATCCCACCCTATTTTCATTAGGTTTTCTCCCCATTTTTCTACTCATCCATCCATACACTGGATAAAGGGAGTGCGATCCACAGGGTTTTCACAATTACACTGTCACCCCTTGTAAGCTACATTGTTATACAATCATCTTCAAGTTTCAGGTATTTACTTCTAGCTATTCCAATATATTAAAACGTAAAAAGTGTTGTCTATATAGTGCATAAGAATGTCCACCAGAGTGACCTCTTGACTCCATTTGAAATTTCTCAGCCACTGAAACTTTATTTCATTTCTTTTTGCATCCCCCTTTTGGTCAAGAAGATGTTCTCAGTCCTACAATGCTGGGTCCAGATTCATCCCCAGGAGTCATGTCCTGCATTGCCAGGGAGATTTACACCCCTGGGAGTTAGGTCCCATGTAGTGGGGAGGGCAGCAAGACCACCCACCAAGGTGGCTTAGTTAGAGAGAGAGGGCCACATCTGAGCAGCAAAGAGGCACTCAGGGGGACACTCTTAGGCACAATTATAAGCAGGTTTAGCCTCTCCTTGCAGCAACAAGCTTCATAGGGGTCAGCCCCAAGAGACAGGGCTCGGCACATCTAGCCATCAGTCCCCCAAAACACGTATGTTTTTTGATCAAACAAGTCAGTAAAAAGTTTTCCTAGGTAGTCATAGTCTGACTTTTTCAAAAAAAAAATCTAATCTTCTTATATAAGATAGGTTTCCACATCTTCTGGAAAGATATGTTGCCATTTCTTCTGGAAAACTTTCACATAGCACTTCTATTGATGTGGCTCATTTTGTATCTCCAATTTTCTGATATCTCTCTTTTAATGTGTCAGCATCAAAGGATGTTGTAAAGAATAAATTAGACATCTGATATATAGCATCTGACATAAAGTAATCACAGTCTAAGCTGCATCCAACCCCACCCCTTACTTCTTGGACTCCATCTCCTCCCACTAGAGTTTTGATTGAGAATGCATTGAATCTATAAATTTATTTGGATAGGATTGACAACTTAATGATATTTAGTCTTCCAATCCAAGAACACAGAATGTCCCATTTATTTGTCTTCTTCAATTTATTCTGGCAATGTTTTGCTGTTTTCCATGTACAAGTTCTTTACATGCTTAGTTAGATTTACTCCTGTATATTTGATTCTTTTAGTTGCTATTGTGAATGGAATATTTTTCCTAATTTATTGTACTGATTGTTCATTGCTTGTGTATATAAACACTACTGATTTTTGGGTGCTGATCTTGTACCTCAGCACAAAACATTGCTAAAAGAAAGCAAGGAAGAGCTAAATAAATGGAATAATATACTGTGTTCATGAATTGGAAGACTAAATATAATTAAGGTGTGAATTCTACATAAATTTATTTATAGATTCTATGCAATACCAATCCAAATCCCAACAACTTACATGGCAGAACAAAACATCCAGTAGTAGAGCCATACAAACATGGGCACATGACTTTTTTTTTTGCTATATAGAGATACAATCATTACCAAAGATCAAGGTAACTGGATCACACTTCAGCAACTTCATGTATTTCCTTCTGGCTATTCTAAAACATTACAAACTAAAAATAAATATCTATATAATGAGTTAGCATTGGCAGTCATTTCTTAAATCCAACTCTCTAAGTTACATCTCCTCCCTCTCATTTGATCTTTCTCTAAATTTACAGGGATATCTGGATAATGAGCACTTTAATTTCTTTGTGCTGGAAAGGGATGTTGACCTTATGGGGTAGAGGCATGAAGCTAGTTGATATTCTTGTAGAGACTGGTACCCCTGAATTTCAGGGATTATCTGGCATAGGATTAATCTGGAGGCCTTATGTTTCTGAAAAAATAGTCTTACTAAGAAAAACTTTTATAGAGACTTAGAGCCCAGTGTACTCACTAGGGTTTTCAGGAATACTGTTGGTTTGGGCTTAGCATTCTGTGGTAGTTTGCAATATCTCACTAAAACTTGCATAACAGTAACCTCAAGAATGAGCTCTCAGTACTTGAAGATGGTGGCATAGAGAGGAGTGGAAGTTAGTTAGTCCCCCCAAAGCAACTAATAAACAACCAGGAATAACTGTTAAAAGATCTGGAATAACTGCTGGGGGATGACCATGACTGTCTACACATAGCGCAACAATCTGGATTGGTAGAAATGTCTGAGATTACAGCATAAAATCTGTGAGTAAAACTCTGGACCCACACCAGAAGCCCCCTCCCACCATGGCAATACAAACTGCAAAGCCTCACAGTGCTAGAGAGCAGCACTCCCTGAACAAGTGAATATACCTCAGCCCAGCTCCAACTGGGGTTTTAATTGGCAAACATGGACTGATCAACATGAGCTGCAATTCCCCAACAAGCAGACAGAGGCTTTTAGTGATGACTGACCTTGAAGAGCCAGGGGACATATCTGTCTTGGGACAGGGAGCCCAAAGGATTGGGTGCTATCTCTGGATGATGGGTGAATCTGGGGGCCATAGACTGACCCTGAAAAGGGGCTTTCTGTCCCTTTTTCTTTCTCTCCATTTGGGTGGCTCAGTGGAGAATGCTTCAGCCATTTTCAGCTCACAGTGCTCTGCAGTAGAAAGCCTCAGCCATTTTAAACTCACAGCACTCTGAACCAGACACGAGTGGAAATAGAAGAGTCAGAGAAACAAAGAATCTATTTATATGCAAATGACCTCTTCCTAGGGAAGATATCTTCCCTAAGAGGAAGAAGGTGGTGCCAAGCTATACTACCCACCTTCCATTCAGAACCAGACCCCAGAGCCTGGGAGAAAGGAGCCACAGGCCACACCTCTTTACACCAGTCTGATGTGACAGGCTGACAGGCACCACTTGATGGGCAGAAAAGCATAGGTGTGTCAGTCCTCTAAGACACATCATCAGGGAAATAATACTGAATATTTATTCCTTCTGGGACCTGAGCCTGTTCTGGTCTGGGAAAACCTGATTGGGGTAACCAAGGAAACCAGATGCCCAGACAACAGAAAACTACAACCTACACTGAAAAAAATGAAGTTATGGCCCAGTCAAAGGAACAAACTTACACTTCAACTGAGATGCAAGACTTGAAATAACAAATGCTAAATCAATTCAAAAAGTTTAGGGATGATATGGCAAAAGAGATAAAAGCTATACAGAAAACACTGGGTGTACATAAGGCAGAAATTGAAAATTTGAAAAAACAACTGGCAGAATCTATGGAAATGAAAGGCATAACACAAGAGATGAAAGACACAATGGAAACATACAACATCAGATCTCGAGGAGTAGAAGAAAGCACTCAGGAACTGGAGAACAAGACACCTGAAAGCCTACACACAAAAGAAGAGATAGAGAGAAGAATGGAAAAATATGAGCAATATCTCCAGGAATTGAATGACAAATCAAATGCAAGAATGTATGTGTTGGGTGTCCCAGAAGGAGAATAGAAGGGAAAAGGGGCAGAAGCAATAATCAAGGAAATAATCAAAGAAAGTTTATGCTTTCTTATGAAAGATATAAAATTACAGATCCAAGAAGTGCAGTGTATCCCCAAAAGAATAGATCTGAATAGGCCTATGCCAGGACACTTAATAATCAGATTATCAAATGTCAAAGACAGAGAGAATCCTGAAAGCAGCAAGAGAAAAGCAATCCATCACATACAAAGGAAGCTTGATAAGACTATGTGTGGCTTTCTCATAGAAAACATGGAGGGAAGAAGGAAGTGGTGTGATATATTTAAGATACTGAAAGAGAAAAACCACCAACCAAGAATCCTATATTTGGCAAAACTGCCTTTCAAATATGAGGGAGAGTTCAAATATTCTCTGACAGACAATGAGAGAATTTGTGAACAAGATATCTGCTCTACAGGAAATACTAAAGGGAGTACTACAGAAGATAGAAAAAAACAGGAGTGAGAGGTTTGGAAAACAATTTTGGGTGATGGTATCACAGCAATGTAAGTACACTGAACAAAGATAACTATGAATATGGTTGAAAGAGGAAGGTTAGGAGCATGTGGGACACCAGAAGGAAATAGGAAAGATAAAGACTGGGACCGTACAACTCAGTAAAACCTAGAATATTCAATTATTGTGATAAAATGTACAAACTTACTTTTTCATGAAGGAGAACAAATGAATGCCAATCTTGCAAGGTGTTAAAAATAGGGAGGTATTGGGGGAAAAATACAATCAATGCAAACTAGAGACTATAATTAACAGAAATAAAATTTCAAAAAAAAAGAATGAGCTTGCCACTCTATTGGAAATCACTTATGCACTGAAACTTTATTTTTTCCATTTCTTTCCCCCCTTTTGGTCCAGAAGGCATTTTCAATACCATGATCACAGAGCTAGGCTCACCCTGGGAGTTATGTCCCAGGTTGCCAGGGAGACATACACCCCAGGGAGTCACGACCCATGTAGGGGGAAGTTCAGTGAGTTTATTTGAGGAATAGGCTTAAAGAGAGATGCCACAACTGAACAACAAATGAGAATCACTGGAGGAGACACTTAGGAATAATTACATGCAGGCCTCACTTCACTAGTGCAGAAATAAGTTTCATAAAGGGAAGCCTCAAGATTGAGGGCTTGGCTTAATCAATTTTGAGTACCTAGTGCCTGAGAGAATATCAGAATTTCTCTGGTGAGGAAGTTTAATAGTTCCACATTTTCCCCCAGCCCTCAAGTAGATGTTGCAAATATATTTTATTTTCTTCCCAAAATACTCTGGAATGCATCCAGGTATTACATTAACCTTTAAAGAATAATAGATTCTCATTCCCTATTTTAGATTCCATGTATTTGTGTTGTTTAACTAAACTGACCAGACATGTTAAATTAGATAGTGTGCTACAGAAAATTTAAATTTTGGACCAAATAAATATCTCTTCCTTTGGTCTCACACAGAACTTGAAGTTTTAAAATGCAGACAATATCATCCTTTACCCTGTATTCTGATTTACCTTAGTGTTAGGGTGGAGTAATTCAGGAATCCACGCAATGCAGTGAGTCATGGTTTAAGTAGAGAGTTTAAAGTTTATTAGAGGAAGAAAGCAGAAGAAAGCAGGTGGGAGCGAGCAGAAAAGAAAGAAAGAAAAAATGGCTCCAGCTCTCTATCTGAGAGCAGCATTTTTTAAAGGAAAAACCCACATGGGGAGGGAAGGGTGTCCTGTGCTTTGAGTGGGTGAGGGCTTATTAACTTCTGAACTGACTGGTTACTAGGGTTCTAACACACTACTCTTCTTTGATGTGCACTGTATTATCTATGAGGAGGAAGCAGGCCTTTTGGCTTGTTTGTGGTCATTCATCTTATGGACCTATCTGATCTTGCCTTGTCCATCCCCTGGGGTCTAGGCACCACCATGACTGGGATTTCTAAAACAGCCTTTAACCCTTAGTTTATGGCGCACCTGGTACCTATGAGATAAGCATAAGGGTCCCTGGATCAGACATTCCTTCTATATGTTAGACTCTTTTTTCTGGGGTCTGACATTCCTGCCTTTTATTTTTAATAAAATATTGGTATGGGTTTGGGTTGAATTTTGGGTTAATGCTTTAACTTAGCTTGAAACAAACTTTGTAGGGAAAAGGGACATTGCACTTGTCTCTTAGCTACTTCCAGCTGGGCATGGAAGGAGTTGGGGAAGAGTTGCTTTGAACTAAGTTCCAGCATTATTAGATTGATGTTTGGATACCTTCTGCTGGAACTGGCTGGTAGTGAGGCTTTTTTTGTGGCAGGAGGAGATTTTTAAATTTTCATTGCAGCAGTAGTATGTTTTCAGCATTTTGCTGGTTGGTTATGGCTGCTATTGACCTATTGATAAATTTAATTAGACATTGCAAGAGGCAAGGAGCAAAAAGGAAAATTAATGTAAGGATAATTATTAGCCCCGTAAGGGGGAGTAGAATAGCTTGTAGAGGCATGGAGAAGAATGAAAGAAAATTTTGAGAGAAAGTTTTACTGAATATTGCTCACTTACTCAGACTTACTTAGCAATTAAATCCTCCTTTTTATGAGACATTTTCTTATTTTTAAGAAATGGTATTTTGTGAGCATCTTCTATAAAAGGGAAAGTGGGTGGAGGTGTTTTTCTTGTAACTGCTTTTTGCTGATCAAGGGTTAATAGGTTCTTTTATTAATCTGGAAGATGCTTTGGACATAAACTTACAGATACAATACAGGCAACAACAAGACAAACAAGTGACAAGCAGAATAAAAACTATGGTAATAAGAGCTATTTTCTATTTCATGGTAAATTCATTAACCACTTAGAAAATGCATTTAGTTTACTATAATTTTAACATTATGATTATTTTGCATATGATTTAATATCAAAGAGACATTATATTTATTTGGTATATATGTGTAGCACGGAATGCTAATGAATGCTCAAGTTTTTCCTGAGCTGCATTGGGTGTTAAGTTTACAATACCATATATGCTGTCCCCTCATAAGAGCAGGCTTTAGTGTTAATTATGTTTTTAGGTTTCAGCCACATCACACTGGCAATTATAGCTCTGGGATTTATCTTCTTTGTACAGTTGTAGTGCAGCATCATTTGTTTTCTGGGAAACAGGATGGTGGGCTCCAGGATTCCAATGGGCTGTTTCAGAGCACCCTCTGGCACTATGCAGCAGAGCCAGTCTGGAGGCAGTGTCCACTGAAAAGCCAAAGTGATCGAGTCTTTTCTGGTAGGCAGAGGCAAAGGTGTCTATAGTAAAAGGTGTTTGCAGTAACAGCATGTGTCCATTTACTTCTGGAGCACATCTATGTGATGTGGTTGACATTCTTATAGTTTTAGGGACCACAGAAATGGGTCTTACCAATAACTGTGATGGGGAGAGAGCATGCAGGCACAGTATTAGGAGTTTGGTTTAAACATGCAAGCACTTTAATTAAAATAGAGGTCTAATTTTTCTTTACATTTTTACTAGGGTTATTTTAGATAATGGGTAGAACATAATTTATATACTTGTCTTGATTCTTTTTAAAAGTGTTTCTTTGCTGTTGTTGAAGATGAAGCTTTGACTTGTAGCTAACTGCAAACACTTTTAGAAAAGTATTAGAGTAAAACAATGTAACATACAAGGAAATTTGTCTGTTTTTCTGACAGATAATACTTTAAAAATAACTGAAATTATAACTAGCAGTACTACATTGTTGTTTGATTTTAAGCACATTAGTAACCAAAAGAAGAAGTTTTTAATTTTTATAACATTGTCTAAACATTTTTTTTGCAACTTATAACATGTTACATGAATTTAATCATTTTTTGGTAGTTTATTTTTTTTCTAAGGTGAAAGCACAAATTCTTTGTAACTGTTGGGAAGAAAAATATATTCTTTAGGGTTTGACATTGAGAAAGTAAAATGTTAAAAGTTGTTAGGTTTATTTATTTATTTTTAATTAAAGTTAAGGAAAAGACTTGGCTCTTTTAAAAGTGAGAAGACAATATTTTTAAACAACCAAGGACATGATAAAGTTAACATAGAGTGTAATAAGTTATTTTGATAGAACAGACTTTTTGCCTTTTACATTGATTATTCAGGAAAACATTATAACATTTTATTAAAAAATAATATAGGTTTAAACTTGTTAGAATATTGCTAAATAATTAAAACACTTTAGTTAATGCATCTTGGAATAGTAATAAATAATTTTTGGCAAGGATTAATGGAATATATAGGTGTTACATTGTTTCTCTTAAAAAATACACACAATGATTTAACTTTGCATGAATTTTGAAATTTATGAAAGTATTTTGTTTTCTTAGTTTTGTTAAATTTTTATAGAATATTGGCTCTATGAATATGTTGATTACTATATTACTGAACAAGGGTGCAGTTACGAATAAGCTTTATAATCTGGTCTAACAACTATTAGAGTATTTGAGAGGGTTTTGCTATTTGCCATTTTATGGCTGCCTTTTATGCCCACCTTTTTTATGTGCTTTAAGGCAGCTTCCTTGGTAGGTTTGGGACATATTAGGAGGATATGGGTTAAAGCTTTTGCTTTGTGATTACAAGGAGAAGTTTTTCTAATTTAATTAATTACTTGGCAAAGTATTCTCTTATTATTATTATTTTTAATGTAGTGTGCTAACTTAATACTGTCAAATATTTGAGGTTTGATGACAAGTTGAAGTGAAGATATTAAGTTTTCTTTATATATTCCAGGTTTGTTATAGTGATTACTAAGTAATTGATGGATATATTTATTTGAGACATGGATAGCTTAGAAAACCAATAATATTTTTATACATTTACAAAGTTTTATTTAATATAAAATGAGTAAACATAGTTTTATTTACTGGTTAAACAAGGCTGTTAAAGGGACTTTGTGCTAGTGTTATGGGTTTGTTTATTACACTTTAAACTTATGGTTTCTATTAGAAAAGGCCTGAGTCTTATCAGGTCGTCATTCAGCCAGTTTGGGTTTCATTAAGCAACCTCCCATTCAAATAAGAGTATAGGGACAGACAATAATTCAAAAGTAAAGATTGCTTAATATAAGAATGTAAATAAACAATCAAGGACATAATAATGTTAACATAAAGTGCAAGAAGTTATTTTAATAAAAGAGACTTTTTGCATCCTACATTGATTACTCAGAAAAACATTTCTAAAACCTTTTAATAAGAAATAACACCTCGAGGCGGGGCAAGATGGCGGAGTGGTGAGGAGCAGAATTTCGTCTCTCCCCTAGAGCAGCTGGCAATTACCCAAGAACTATATGAAACAGTGTTTTCGGGGTCTCCAGTAACCAGTCACACATTGGACACAAGTTTGGAATTGGAGGAAAAGCTGAGATCGCAGCGAACATTGTAAGTTCCCCGGACCAGGGGTCTGGCGCCCCTCCCCACCAAGACCTCACAGACTGTCTTGCTGCCGGCTCCCTGAAAGGGGGGAAAAAAAAACCAAAAAACAGCAATCTGCTGAGGGCAAGAAGGGAGGCTCAACCCAGCCTCAACTGCAGAATTAATTAACAAATTAATTAGCTAACTTTGGGAGCTGGGGTACTAAAGAAGGGCTGGGCTCCGAGAAGTGGGGGCACATAAAAGCGGGCACCCATTCCCAGACTCCAAAAAAGCCATTTTTTTTCCCCTACATTTTGTCCCTTCTGGCTTCTCACTGATCCCTTATCTTTTTGCATTTTAATAGCCCCCGGCAGGGGTGGAACTGAAGCGGTTGGAGAGTAATTATCAGACAATAGCCCAAAGCATATCTTTAAAAGCTCTATTCTGACACTGACAAAACTTCCAGGCTGGGGAAAGACTTTTAAAAGAGACTCTTTTTTTTTTTTCCTTTTTTCTTTTTCTTGATTTCTTTTCTACTTTTTTTTTTTAAATCTAAAAGTAATATATGTGGTTATTTTCTATCGGAAAGCCCAGGTTGAGGGACTAGGCTGGGCTTCGGGGGAGACAGAGTACCCACAGTGTCTTTGAGTTCCATATTCACTACTGAAGGCCTCCACTCCCGTCTTTAATTGGCAACTCAGGCTGACCAAGGAATCTACCTGGAGAGGCCCCAAAGAGGAGAGAGGAGAAGGGAATAGTGCCCCTGAGAGACAACTGGAGTTCTGAGGATTGGGAGAGTAGAGGGAGGTCCAGCTCAACTGGCAGTCCTCCTTCTGGGAATTCAGACCCCAGGGGCTGGAATTCAGATTCCAGCTTCAGTCAGCCACGCCCCTGACATGATCAGAGTCACCAGGAGAACTAAAGGCTCCATACCTCCTTACACTGGTGGGGGAGCTGCGGGCTGGCCAGTGCCACCTGCTGGACAGGAGAGGAAAAGCACCAATTCTAAAGGCCTCATAGGAGGGTCTCATTCTCAGGAAAACTCCATACCCTCCCAATGAGACCTGGGCCTCACTAGACTGGGAAAATCTGACTAGGGTCGACCATATCTGAGGAGACCCACTCACAAAAAGGTTACATAGAGGCAGAGCAAGAAACAGAAAAAACAAGAGGGGAAAAATTCTGATCAACTAAATAGAACCTAAGTTAGAGGTCTAGAATAAGTTGAACTGAACAACAGAGGCCAGAGAACAAAGCCAACCAACAAGAAAACCACTAGGTAAAAGACAGAAAACAAGCTCCAAAATAAACTAATCAAGAAAATCAGATGCCTAGACAACTTAAGATAACAAGCCATACCAGGAAACATAAAAACATGGACCAGCCAAAGGAACAAACTAATAGCTCAGCTGAGACACAGGAGTGGAGGCAACTAATGCTAAATAAATTTGATGAAACGAAGGAAGATATAGCAAAAGAGCTGAAGGATATAAAGAAGACACTGGCTGACCATAAAGAAGAATTCATAAACTTAAAAAAACCAATGGCAGAACTCATGGGAATGAAGGCCACAATGGAGGAGATGAAAAACACAATGGAGGGACACAACAGTAGATTTGAACAGGCAGAAGAAAGGATCAGTGAACTGGAAGACAGGTCATTCGAATTCATACACACAAAAGGACAGATGGTGAAAAAAATGGAAAAATATGAGCAGGGTCTTAGGGAGCTGAGTGACAACATGAAACGCACAAATATACGTGTTATGGGTATCCCAGAAGGAGAAGAGAGGGGAAAAGGGGCAGAAAGAGTAATAGAAGACATATTCACTGAAAATTTCCCAACCCTTATAAAAGACAGAAAATTAGAGATTCAAGAAGTACAACGTACCCCAAATAGAATAGATCTCAATAGACCTACTCCAAGACACTTACTGGTCAGATTGTCCAATGTCAAAGACAAAGAGAGGATTCTGAAAGCAGCAAGAGAAAAGCGATCCATCACATACAAGGGAAGGTCAATAAGACGATGTACAGATTTCTCTGCAGAAACCATGGAGGCAAGAAGACAGTGGCATGATATATTTAAGATACTGAAAGAGAAAAACTGCCAACCAAGAATTCTATATCCAGCAAAACTTTCCTTCAAAAATGAGGGAGAGATTAAAACATTTTCAGACAAACAGACACTGAGAGAGTTTGTGAATAAGAGACCGGCACTACAAGAAATACTAAAGGGAGTGCTACAGGCTGATAGGAAAAGACAGGAGAGAGAGAGTTGGAGAAGAGTGCAGAAATGAAGATTATCAGGAAAGGTAAAAGGAGAGGAAAAAATAAGATATGACATATAAATTCCAAAAAACAAAATGGTAGTAGAAAGTACTGCCCTTACAGAAATAACACTAAATGTAAATGGATTAAACTCCCCAGTAAAAAGACACAGACTGGCAGAATGGATTAAAAAACAGGACCCATCTATATGCTGTCTACAAGAAACTCACTTTTGACACAAGGACAAACATAGACTGAAAGTGAAAGGTTGGAAAAAGATATTTCATGCAAAAAACAACCAGAAAAAAGTGGGAGTAGCTATATTAATATCAGACAAGTTAGACTTCAAAAGCGAAACAATTAAAAGAGACAAAGAAGGACACTATATATTAATAAAAGGGTCAATTCATCAAGAAAACATAACAGTCATAAATATTTATGCCCCAAACCAGAATGCCCCAAAATTCATGAGGCAAACACTGCGATCACTGAAAGGAGAAATAGATACCTCTACAATAATAGTTGGAGACTTCAATACACCACTCTCATCAATGGATAGAACATCTAGACAGAGGATCACTAAAGAAACAGAGATGTTGAATTGTATGATAAATGAACTAGACTTGACAGACATTTATAGAACACTACATCCAACAACAGCAGGATACACTTTTTTCTCAAGTGCTCATGGAACATTCTCTAGGATAGACCACATGTTGGGTCACAAAGCAAGTCTCAACAAATTTAAAAATATTGCTATTATACAAAACACTTTCTCAGACCACAATGGAATGAAGTTGGAAATAAATAAAAGGCAGAAGGTCATAAAATTCACAAACATATGGAGGCTAAACAACACCCTCTTAGAAAACCAGTGGGTAAAGGAAGAAATTACAAGAGAAATTAGTAAATACCTCGAGGCAAATGACAATGAAAACACAACTTATCAAAACTTATGGGATGCAGCAAAGGCGGTGCTGAGAGGGAAATTTATTGCCCTAAATGCCTATATTAAAAGAGAAGAGAGAGCAAAAATTGAAGAGTTAACTGTTCACCTGGAGAAATTAGAGAAAGAACAGCAAACTAACCCCAAAGCAAGCAGAAGGGAAGAAATAACAAAGATTAGAGCAGAAATAAATGCAATTGAGAACAGGAAAACAATAGAGAGAATCAACAAAACCAGAAGTTGGTTCTTTGAGAAAATCAATAAAATCGATGGACCACTGGCTAGGCTAACAAAAAAAAAGAGAGAGCAGATGCAAATAAATGCAATCAGAAATGGGAAAGGAAATATAACTACCGACCCTGCAGAAATTAAGGAGATAATGAGAAGATACTATGAGCAACTATATGCTAATAAACTAGACAACTTAGATGAAATGGACAACTTCCTAGAAAAGCATAAACAACCAACATTAACTCAAGAAGAAATAGATGACCTCAAAAAACCAATCACAAGTAAAGAGATTGAGTCAGTCATCAAAAAGCTCCCAAAAAGGAAAAGCCCAGGACCAGATGGTTTCACATGTGAATTCTACCAAGCATTCAAGAACGAATTAGTACCAATCCTGCTCAATCTCTTCAAAAAAATTGAAGAAGAGGGAAAGCTACCTAACTCTTTCTATGAAGCCATCATCACCCTAATACCAAAATCAGGCAAAGATACTACAAAAAAAGAAAATTATAGACCAATTTCTTTAATGAATATAGATGCAAAAATCCTCAACAAAATACTCGCAAATCGAATCCAGCAGCACATTAAAAGAATTATACACCACGACCAGGTGGGATTTATTCCAGGTATGCAAGGCTGGTTCAACACAAGAAAATCAATTAATGTAATACACCACATCAATAAATCAAAGCAGAAGAACCACATGATCATCTTGATTGATGCAGAAAAGGCATTTGACAAAATTAAACATCCTTTCCTGATGAAAACACTTCAAAGGATAGGAATAGAAGGGAACTTTTTCAATATGATAAAGGCAATATATGAAAAACCCACAGCTAACATCACACTCAATGGGGAGAGACTGAAAGCTTTTCCTCTAAGATCAGGAACAAGACAGGGATGCCCACTATCACCATTGTTATTCAACATTGTGCTGGAAGTTCTAGCTAGAGCAATTAGGCAAGAAAAAGAAATAAAAGGCATCCAAATTGGAGAGGAAGAAGTAAAACTTTCACTATTTGCAGATGACATGATTCTATATGTAGGAAATCCAGAAAAATCTACAGCAAAGCTACTAGAACTAGTCAATGAATACAGCAAAGTAGCAGGCTAGAAGATCAACACGCAAAAATCTGTAGTGTTCCTATACACAAGTAATGTGCAACAAGAGGAGGAAATCAAGAAAAAAATCCCATTTACAATAGCAACCAAAAGAATCAAGTATTTAGGAATAAACTTAACCAAGGACACAAAAGACCTTTACATAGAAAACTGTAAGAAACTGCTAAAAGAAATTGAACAAGACCTGAAAAAATGGAAGAACATACCATGTTCATGGATTGGAAGACTAAATATAGTTAAGATGGCAATTTTACCTAAACTGATTTACAGATTCAATGCAATACCAATTCAAATCCCAACAACTTACTTTACAGAAATAGAAAAACCAATAACTAAATTTATTTGGAAGGGTAAGGTGCCCCGAATAGCCAAAAATGTCTTGAGAAAGAGGAATGAAGTGGGAGGTCTCACACTACCTGACTTTGAAGCATATTACAAAGCTACAGTGCTCAAAACAGCATGGTACTGGCATAAGGACAGATATACTGATCAATGGAATCGAATTGAGTGTTCAGAAGTAGACCCTCGCATCTATGGACAACTGATCTTTGATAAGGCAGTGAAGCCGAAGCAACTGGGAAAGAGCAGCCTGTTCAATAAATGGTGTTTGGAGAACTGGATATCCATTTCCAAAAGAATGAAAGAGGATGCCCATCTCACACCTTATACCAAAATTAACTCAAAGTGGATCAAAGACCTAAACATTAGCACCAAGACCATAAAACTCTTGGAAGAAAATGTAGGGCAATATCTTAAAGATCTTGTGAAAGGAGGTGGTTTCTTAGACCTCACACCCAAGGCACGAGCAACCAAAGAACAAATAGACAAATGGGATCTCCTCAAAATTAAACACTTTTGTACATCAAAGGACTTTGTCAAAAAAGTAAAAAGGCAACCTACACAATGGGAGATGATATTTGGAAACCACATATCAGATAAGGGTTTAATATCCCGAATATATAAAGGAATCCTGCATCTCAATAACAGAAAGACAAAGAATCCAATAAAAAGATGGGCAAAAGACATGAACAGACATTTTTCTGAAGAGGAAATACAAATGGCTCAAAAGCATATGAAAAAATGCTCAACTTCACTGGCTATTAAGGAAATGAAAATTAAAACCACAATGAGATATCATCTCACACCTACCAGAATGGCCATTATCCAAAAAACAGAAAATGACAAGTGCTGGAGAGGATGTGGAGAAAGAGGCACACTTATTCATTGTTGGTGGGAATGTAGAATGGTGCAACCACTCTGGAAGACAGTATGGAGGTTCCTCAGGAAGCTAAATATAGATTTGCCATATGACCCAGCTATTCCATTGCTGGGTATATACTCAGAGGAACTGAAACTTAAGACACAAACAGACATTTGTAAACCAATGTTTATTGCAGCATTATTCACAATTGCCAAGAGATGGAAACAGCCCAAATGTCCATCAAAGGACGAGTGGATAAACAAACTGTGGTATATACACATGATGGAATATTATGCAGCTGTAAGACAGAACAAAGACATGGATCATGTAATAATGTGGATGAACCTTGAGGACATTATGTTGAGTGAAGTTAGCCAGAAACAAAAGGACAGATTCTGTATGGTCTCACTAATATGAACAGACATTAATGAACAAACTTTGGGAGTTAAAAGCTGACAACACAGGTGACCAGGAGATAGAAAGAGGGCAGAGATCAGCCATTTGATGCTGAAGGACTACAGAATGTTTAGGATTGATTGCATAGATCCAGAAATAGATAGCATAATACTGTGTGATGGTAGCACAGTATTGTAAGTACACTGAACATAGATGTCTGCGAGTAAAGCTGAAAGAGGTGGGATAGGAGAATGTATGACACCAGAGGTAAAGATAGATGATAAAGACTGGGACTGTATAACGTGGCAAAAACTGGAGTGGCCAATGACTGTTACTAAATATACAAATATAAAAATGTTTTTGCATGTGGGAAAGCAAATGAATGTCAACCATGTAGAAATTTGAAAAAGGGATGGTATTCAGGAAAAAACATAATCAAAGCAAACTGGAGTCTATGGTCAACAGTAACATTGTAATATACCTCCATTAAATGTAACAAAGGCAATACGCCAATGCTAAATGTATATGAGAAGGGGATATAGGGGAGTAATATGGGATTCTTGGTAGTGGTGTTATTTGCTGCCCTTAGTAGTATATTGTCTTGTATGACATGTTATTTTTCTTTTTATCATTTTTTCTTATTGCTAAAAAAAAAACAATTTTTCTTGTAGTAATCAGTATGTTCAAATGCTGATTGTGGTGATAAATGTACAACTTTATGATGATACCATGAAAAAAAAAATTAAACACTTTTGTACATCAAAGGACTTTGTCAGAAAAGTAAAAAGGCAACCCACACAATGGGAGATGATATTTGGAAACCACATATCAGATAAAGGTTTAATATCCCGAATATATAAAGGAATCCTGCATCTCAATAACAGAAAGACAAACAATCCAATTAAAAAATGGGCAAAAGACATGAACAGACATTTTTCTGAAGAGGAAATACAAATGGCTCAAAAGCATATGAAAAAATGCTCAACTTCACTGGCTATTAGGGAAATGCAAATCAAAACCACAATGAGATATCATCTCACACCTACCAGAATGGCCATTATCCAAAAAACAGAAAATGACAAGTGCTGGAGAGGATGTGGAGAAAGAGGCACACTTATTCATTGTTGGTGGGAATGTAGAATGGTGCAACCACTCTGGAAGACAGTATGGAGGTTCCTCAGGAAGCTAAATATAGATTTGCCATATGACCCAGCTATTCCATTGCTGGGTATATACTCAGAGGAACTGAAACTTAAGACACAAACAGACATTTGTAAACCAATGTTTATTGCAGCATTATTCACAATTGCCAAGAGATGGAAACAGCCCAAATGTCCATCAAAGGACGAGTGGATAAACAAACTGTGGTATATACACATGATGGAATATTATGCAGCTGTAAGACAGAACAAAGACATGGATCATGTAATAATGTGGATGAACCTTGAGGACATTATGTTGAGTGAAGTTAGCCAGAAACAAAAGGACAGATTCTGTATGGTCTCACTAATATGAACAGACATTAATGAACAAACTTTGGGAGTTAAAAGCTGACAACACAGGCGACCAGGAGATAGAAAGAGGGCAGAGATCAGCCATTTGATGCTGAAGGACTACAGAATGTTTAGGATTGATTGTATAGATCCAGAAATAGATAGCATAATACTGTGTGATGGTAGCACGGTATTGTAAGTACACTGAACAAAGATGTCTGTGAGTAAAGCTGAAAGAGGTGGGATAGGAGAATGTATGACACCAGAGGTAAAGATAGATGATAAAGACTGGGACTGTATAACGTGGCAAAAACTGGAGTGGCCAATGACTGTTACTAAATATACAAATATAAAAATGTTTTTGCATGTGGGAAAGCAAATGAATGTCAACCATGTAGAAATTTGAAAAAGGGATGGTATTCAGGAAAAAACATAATCAAAGCAAACTGGAGTCTATGGTCAACAGTAACATTGTAATATACCTCCATTAAATGTAACAAAGGCAATATGCCAATGCTAAATGTATATGAGAGGGGGATATAGGAGAGTAATATGGGATTCTTGGTAGTGGTGTTATTTGCTGTCCTTAGTAGTATATTGTATTGTATGACATGTTATTTTTCTTTTTATCATTTTTTATTGCTAAAAAAAATATTTTTTTTTTCTTGTAGTAATCAGTATGTTCAATTGCTGAAAACATGGTGAGAGGGATGATGCCTCACCAATATGGACTAACTACAATGTGTAAACTCAGAATTGAATCTTAGAACATAGCCTAACGTGGACACAATAATTGTAATACTCCCTAGATTGTAAGCTCTTACAGCAGTTAACTCTATCCCTGAATTGTAAGGCCTATCTCTAAACTTTGAGATGCTGATCCCCTAGCGTATAACCTGATTGGTCTCTGGAACAATGCATATCTCTGAGACACCTGAAACTCAGAGCTAGAGCTCGGCAGATATGAATGTCAGTATTAGTGCATACAGCCACTGTCAAAAAAAAAAAGCTGAAAAAGAGCCCAGACTTCAGTTAGTGATATGAATGAAGCAGGTCTGGTTAAGACCAGGGCAACCCAGGCCAAAGGGTAAAGGTTGAAACTGATTGTGTTTTAAAACTTCAACTTTCATATGAGACCAAGGGAATAGATATCTATTTGGTACAGGATCTAAATTTTCTAAACGGTACAACTCTACAGTCGATTTGTTCAAACACCACAATTGCATGGAACTTTGAATAGGAAGTGAGATACGGTAGGTTAGTATAGGCTGGAGTGAAATAGTGACACATCCTAGAGTAATTTGGGCAGATAATAAAAAATATATTTACAGCCTCCCCCTCCCCAGCCCCGAGGATCTGGGGTAAGGTGCGGATGTGTTGGAAATCCTCACCTGGGCTGGTGTTGATGTTGTCACAAACATTGGGACTGGCGGTTTGATGTGCTGAGCCCTCGAGCATGGGACTTGCCCTTATGAAGCTCATTACCACAAAGGAGAGTCTAAAGGTGTATGTAATGGTGCCTAAGAGTCTCCCCCTGAGTACCTCTTTGTTGCTCAGATGTGGCCCTCTCTCTCTCTGAGCCATCTCGACAGGTAAACTCTCTGCCCTCCCCCCTACGTGGGACCCGACTCCCAGGGGTGTAAATCTCCCTGGCAACGCAGAGTATGATTCCCGGGGATGAATGTGGACCCGGCATCGTGGGACTGAGAGTATCTTCTTGACCAAAAGGGGGATGCAAAATGAGACGAAATAGTTTCAGTGGCTGAGAGATTCCAAATGGAGTCGAGAGGTCACTCTGGTGGACATTCTTATGCACTATATAGATAACACCTCTTAGGCTTTCATGTATTGGAATAGCTAGAAGTAAATACCTGAAACTACCAAACTCCAACCCAGCAGTCTGGACTCCTGAAGACAATTATATAATAATGTAGATTACAAGGGGTGACAGTGTGATTGTGAAGACCTTGTGGATCACACCCCCTTTATCTAGTGTATGGATGAGTGGAGGAATGGGGATAAAAACTAAAGGACAAATGGGGTGGGATGGGGGGATGATTTGGGTGTTCTTTTTTCACTTTTATTTTTTATTCTTGTTCTGGTTCTTTCTCATGTAAGGAAAATGTTCAGAGATAGATTGTGGTGATGAACGCATAACTATGTTATCATACTGTGGACAGTGGATTTTATATCATGGATGATTGTATGGTGTGTGAATGTATTTCAATAAAACTGAATTTAATAAAAAAAAAGAAATAACACCTCAATAATTTAAGGAAACTTTTTTCTTAATAAAAACAGCAGGAGACCTTAACATGAGGAGCTTGCAGTAAGGTGAGGAATGTTTATATTTTGTGAATTATTAGGCACATACCGACAACATTGAATATTAACTACTGTTTTGGGTGTTGGTTAAAATATTTAATGCTCTTTTGTTTTATAAAACCACTTTTTTCTTTTCTTTAAGTTTTGAGGTTTTGTTGTTAAGCAGTGTTATTACTAGTTTTTAACATTTTTTAACTTTGACCACAGAAATAATTGTTTTGACAAACTTTTACAGCTTTCTGTATCTATTTTTCAACCTTGACTACAGAAATAAATTTTCCATTCTACAAACCTTGTGCAACTTTCTGCATCCATCCAGGCTTTATCTCACATTCCTATCTATCCAGGCTTTATCCCACATTCTTAAACAATCAGTCATTTAGGACAAAGCTACTTTCCTTTTCCCCTTAATTAGAAAAACATTCTTTATACTTTCTATACAACATGCTCTTACCACCAAAATCAAACTTGTTAGAATGATGCTAAATATTTAAAACAAAACATTCTTTATAGAGAGAGGGAGTCAAAGTTCTCATTATCAGATTCCTTAGTAGAGATATTATTTTATGACACTGGTTTGACAATTTGCACTTTTGCTGATTTTTAAATTGTATTAGTTACTTTTGATGTCCTTCCAGCAATTTCAGATTTTTGCAAAGACCCTTTTGACTAGGTTCTTTTTGACTTCTTAATTTTAAAAACTGATAGGCTAGCATATTTACATTATTATTTCTTCTATTTAATTGCTTTGGAAGGCTTTATATTAAAGCAGAGGTGGAAGTCCATGTATTTTTAAACTGTAACTTTTTTAACTTACAGATTTCTTTGTCTTTCTTGAGACAGTTTGCTATAGTTAGCCATACCACACATAAAGGCTAGTTGACTGCAGCTATAGCTCATTAACAATTTTAATGACACTTTCTAAATTTAGACCAATTATTAAGAACAGTTTTTAAGGGAGATGTAATTGGCATATTTTGAGAGTTTTCCATGGCTGAGCAATAGTAAAAGAAATTATAAAGACAGAACATAGGAGTAGGAGCTGTTTAAATGTAACTGGTTTTTCACACAAATGGCAAATTGTGCAAACTGCACAAAATTTAAAAGGAGAACTATAAATATGGGGTTACAGTTAGTGGGGCTCAAACCCACTGAGTTTGTATGCACAACCCTTGGATCAACTTAATTAGCCTTACTACACAATAGACTAATTGAAACAAAAGAAAGCAAAGTGAACACAATAAACAAAAAATTACACACTTACCCAGCACAGGGAAAGTCTCAACTGTAAAGTTACCTTAACTCAGATGCATTTGGTGTTTGTCTGTGGTGGGCACTTCCACTTGGACTTCCCAGTCCCAGTACTCTAGGAAAAATTTCTGGACAGCTGAGGGGAGCTCTACAGCCTACGAGACATGGATCAGGGCATTTGAAAACATGGTTTTAAATAGTTGGGCTTGCTTGATCTCTCATTAATTAGAGAAATAAGTTTTCTTTTTGTTAGGGGAGAGGGAAATTTCTAAGTAAGTGACTTGTGGTTTAAAAAATTGTTTTTTATTTTTGGAAACTTTATATCCTTTTTTTTGGAGGTAGTTAAGAGTGATTGTTTTTGTGATAAGGTTTTGGAGGGACTGCATAGCAGGAGTTTATTTATATACTGAAGCAGCTTGATGGGATGTAAATTTAGGGTTTGTAAATTAGAGGCTAAGTCTTGTTAGGGGTGGTGGTAGGTTTGGGAAGGGAAGGGGTTAAGGGCAAGGGGGAGTGAAAGGGGTTAAGAATGAGGGAAGGGGAGTGGAAGGGGTTGAGAAGAATTGGGAGGGGGAGTATAGTCACGAGGGGGATGGTTTCTAAGAAGACTTAGAAGGTTTTTTTGTGAAGGAGGAGGATTTGGTAGGAGGCAACAGAGTGGCACAAAGATATCTGGGACCAAACAGTTCTAGCTTGAGATTAGGAGCTACAGACACTTGATGTTGTGCTGAATAAAATTATTAAGTTCAGCAAGAATTTGTCAATTGAAAGTGCCATTTTCTGGCTAATGTTTTTGTTGTTCTAAAGGATACTGTGGCCAAATTGTATTGGTTCTACTTCCCCTTTTAACTGAAGTTTAAACATCTGAGGGGGTAGATTTAGAAGGAAATTCAGTTTTGGAGCTACTAAAAAGTGACTGTATATTACCCATGATTATTTAAGAAATTTGAGATGCTTGAGGTTTGTTAGGGAACTTCACTTGCCAGAGGCTTACAGAGATCACCTGTGAGAGATTCGTGGTTTCCCACTCCTTCAGAGGCTTATGTTCTCCCTGAACAAGGCTGACATGAATTGGGGCAATGCTTGTCAGAGGCTTATGGAGATTGCCCATGGAGAGATTCATGGTCCCCCTGATCTTTTAGAGGCTTACAGAGGCCACCCAAAATGTTGCTCAAGTGAGACTAATGGCCCAGACCCATATGACCACCACAACAACCAAGCAGGCCTCCCCGGTTTGCCGTTGGGGGTCAGGAAATGCCTGAAGTCTTTTACCCAAGGCATCCCCTGTGTTACTTTGACTGCTGCAATGGGGAAAGATGCTCCTGGAGTGTCAGAGAGTTTTGACTGAGTGCTCAGGTTTTCCTAGGCTTATGAAGCTGGGCACTGCATTAAAGCGGCCTGAGGCACCACACTCAGGTGGGCCGGGATGTCCTCGGGACACTGAACAAAACTCCCAAGGGGGGATCTGGGCAGAAAGACATCACTTACCTACCTAGGGCTGAATTAGTTGTAGATATTTGAGAGCCATGAGGTTAAGCTGGCATCATGTCAAGGTGGTCTGAGTTGATGGACTCAAGCCACTGAATGCATGGAAACCTGAACAGCTGTGTAGTTCAGGGAATGGAGTTGACTGGGAGGCTGCCCCATTGCCCTGAGGGGCCAGGAAACTTAAACCTCAGTCAAACCTCTGTCCCGGGTCTTTGGCACCAAATGTTAGGGCAGAGTCATTCAGGAATCCACACAATGCAGTGAGTCATGGTTTAAGTAGAGAGTTTAAGGTTTATTAGAGGAAGAAAGCAGAAGAAAGCAGGTGGGAGCGAGCAGAAAAGAAAGAAAGAAAAAATGGCTCCAGCTCTCTATCTGAGAGCAGCATTTTTTAAAGGAAAAAACCACATGGGGAGTGAAGGGTGTCCTGTGCTTTGAGTGGGTGAGGGCTTATCAACTTCTGAACTGACTGGTTACTAGGGTTCTAACACACTACTCTTCTTTGATGTGCACTGTATTATCTATGAGGAGGGAGCAGGCCTTTTGGCTTGTTTGTGGTCATTCATCTTATGGACCTGTCTGATCTTGCCTTGTCCACCCCCTGGGGTCTAGGCACCACTGTGACTGGGATTTCTAAAACAGCCTTCAACCCTTAGTTTATGGCGCACCTGGTACCTATGAGATAAGCATAAGGGTCCCTGGATCAGACATTCCTTCTATATGTTAGACTTTTTTCTGGGGTCTGACACTTAGTATTAACCAGGTCTACTTCATTCATATCTCTAATTTGAGTCTGATCTCTTATTCAGCTTCTTTAACAGTGGCTGTATGGAGTAATGTTGACTTTCACAGCTGCAGAATTCTAACTCTGAATCTCAGGTGTCACACAGGTACCCAGTGTTCCTGGGAACATACAAAGAGAACAGCATCTTAGAATTTAGACATAGCAGTTAAAACTCAGGGATAGATATGACTGCTGTAAGAGCTTATAATCTAGATACATTTACAGTGAGCCTTGTTTGAACATTCTGTATTCCTTAACCATTGATTGCCCATTCTCTGCCCACTTTCTATCATCTGATAATCTCTGAACTGGATTTCAATTCTCAGAGTTTGGACATTATAATTAGCTTTATATTAGTGAAACCATACATTATTTGTGCTTTCGTTTCTGGCTAATTTCACTCAACATAATATCCTCAAGGTTCATTCACATAGTTGCATGCCACACGACCTCTTTTCTTCCTGCTGCTACTCAATATCCTGTTGTATGAATACACAATTCACCCTTCCAAACATCAGTCATTGTAACTTTAGGCCATTCATGCATAATGCCACCATAAGTGCTAGTGTGTAAATGCATATGTGTGTCCCAGCTTTCAGCTCTTCCAAGTCTTTGTCTAATAACAGGGTTGCAGGATCATATGGCAACCCTATACTTAGCCTCCTGTGGACAATTACACTGCCCTCTGGAGGGGCTGCACCATTTCACTTCCCTACCAAAAATGAATGGGTATATGTCTCTCTTCACCTCTTCTCCAGCACTTTTATCACTGTTTATTTTTAATATATTTCTATTGTGAAATTTAATATGTATATGTAACAGTGATAAATTTCAAAGTACAATTAAACAAGTAGTTACAAAGCAAATTTCAAAGAATGTTGTGTGTTAGAGTTCCACAATTTCAGTTATTTCCTTATTGTGGAATATAACATATATACAGAAATGTGATGACTTTCAAAGTGCACTTTAACAAGTATATAGGTAAATTCAAAGAATGCTATGGGTTACAGTTTCACCATTTCAGTTATTTCCTTCTAGCTATTATAATACCTTAGCATATAAAAATATTATATAAAGATTCAGTAATTGTAATCCTTTGTTAAATCCTCTTTTTTTTAAGTGAATAACAAAGTGACTTATTAAGGCAAATTCTTCATCCTCTAGCACTCTTGTAGATTTAATCATTTTAGAATTTGTAATTAATCCAATCAAGATAACAGACAAGACTAGATTTAGTTGAGAACTCTTTCAGGCTCATACAGTTTTTATTAACATCTATCCAGTAAACAGAATTTACCTAATGGACAACTGAAAGTAAAGACAAGATCTCTTGAAGTGCAAGGGCTAAAACAATTTACTGTGGTTACTTAATTTAAAAAGAAAATATATTGAATTGTATGACTATGGTTACACTCATTTAAAAATAGGCCAAGTACTGACACTGCATTCCCCTCGTGCTAGCATTGTTCATTTAAAACAGTGAGTATTAAAATATGTGGGTTCTATATCTAACCTACAGAAAGCCCACCATGAATCAAAGTTCTGTGTATCAAATATCCGCTTCATGTGTACTATGAAAGTTTTATTTATGCCTCATTATTCAGTCAAAATTAATGTAAATAGTCAAATTTTAATAAGCTAATGACCTGCATATTTTCATATGGTTGAATGTCAATGTATCTAAATAGGAAATAAATGGCAAGCCTATCTACCTATATCAGAAAAGAAAATAGAGTATCTTTCCAGATGTGCATACTCTCTACTACAGGAAGAGGTATGCAGGGTTTAAGGTTTCACAATCAGTTGTCAGAAAAACAGCAGTTATTACTGCAGTATCCTGTTAGCATCTGATTCATTATTTTTAGACTACATGATTTGGTAGACATTTTAAAACCACCTGCCAGCTATTTTATGGTAGCTGAATACTCATAAAAATTTGTAATTATTCTGAGATGATTCCAACATTAACCCTAGAATCATTATTGGAAAGAATAGCAACATGATGTAGAAGAACAGCTAATCAACATGACTAAAAATATGCTCACTTTTCAAAAAACAACTTGGTTATATGGAAAATGGATAAAATTGGGGGCACACTCCCACATGGGACATTGACCTAGCCAAGGCACACAATTTCTAAGCAGGAACACTCAGAACTTTAAGCCACCTCTGAGGAGCAGCTTATAAATTTCCAGACTGACCTTCCCAGGCAGCATAACTGGTTCAATTCTTCTCAAAGCAGTTTCATGTTATCCTACCCATGTCAACCTGAAGTTTAAGGTTAATTCAAAAACCAAAACATACAGGAGCAGGAGTGAGCAGATGTGTTAACTCTAGCATATTCTTATTGCTGTATTGTTTGAAGATGAGCACATCCTACCCAGGTCAGTGTTGTTCTAGGAGGCAGGGTAGGAATAGTGGTAAATTAGAAAATAGACTATTAATTGCACAATTAATAGAAAAGTAAAAACATGTCTCCAAATCTATATTAAGCCCATATCCAAAGGAGTCTTTGATGTCAGTCATGTGCTGTACTTGAAATTCTGTGGCACAGCTGTGCATCAGACTTACTCTGGCCTTCTGGCATGGGTACAGCTCACTTCCTGCTTGTTGAAGGGTGAATATGCTACACAGAGCTATGGTGGTTTTGACTGAGTGGTAAAATTCACAGAAGTTCCAGGACGTTCCTGTCAGGATCATTCCTTGTGCAAAGTTTGATGCAGATGAAGATAAAGTGGTTTCTTGGTCAATAACTGCAATTTCTTTCTTTTAAAGTCAGTGGGTTTCTTGTATAGTTCTATTACAATTGGCCCAGGTTTAATTTCATCCATCTCCATGAAAGCAAAACACTTGGTGCTGGTAAATCTTTTCTTAGGCTTGTAGTGTTTGAATTCAAAGAAGATAGCTGCACCTTTGGTTAATTTTTCAACATGCTTCTGGAGCTCAATGTCCACATTAAAATGAACATATGTGTCTTCTTTTCTTAAAACTACAGGAGTATCTTGCACAGGAGTTAAAGCTATGCCATTCAGATCCTTCACACTAACTGTAATGTATGGATTGATGCACTGCCCAGCATCTTTCAGACCAATCTTCTCAATCCTGATAGTGAGTAATGTCATTCCTGGTTCTGAGGGCAACCTTGGTAATAAAGTACTGGGAACTCTAGCAGGAAAGGAATCAGGAGACCTAGCTCCAGCACCATCCTCCTCTTCATCTTCTTCAAATTCCAAATTCTCTCCTTCACCAGGTGCTAAAATACTTCTTTTTATTTTATTCAGTTTTATTGAAATATATTCACATACCATACAATCATCCATGGTATACAATCAACTATTCACAGTACAATCATATAGTTATGCATTCATCACCACAATCTATTCTGAACAGCTAAAATACTTCTTAATGGAACAAGTTGAACATCAAATGGGAATTCTTTATTATATGTAAGAATATTCTTTAAGATTGGTTCTAGCTTCTTCAAATTCTTCAGTTTAAATTCTTCTTGGGACTGTGTGGACTGTAAAGCTGCACTTCCTAATTCCAAACATGTTGCAATTTTGCCTATTTTTTCTTTTGTTCTTCTGTGAATTCAGAATTATTATGTTGAGCTTGGGCCTCTTTTTTGGCTTATTTATTTCTTTATTATTTTTATGAAGGGAAACATACTTTTTAATCTTTCTTTTTTTATTCATTTTATTGAGATATATTCACATACAATGCAGTCTTACAAAACAAAGTGTACATTCAATTCTTTAGAGAACCATTGTATAGTTGTGCATTCATCAACAAAATTACTTTTTGACATTCTCATTACTACACACACAAAAATAATAAGAATAAAAATTAAAGTGAAAAAGAACAATTAAAGTAAAAAAGAACACTGGGTGCCTTTTTTCTTTTTTTTTCTTCCCCCATTTTTCTACTCATCCATGTGTAAACTAGACATAGGGGAGTGTAGTCCATATGGCTTTCCCAATCACATTGTCACCGCACATAAGCTACATTTTTATACAATCATCTTCAAGATTCATGGGTTCTGGGTTGCAGTTTGATAGTTTCAGGTATTTACTGCTACCTATTCCAATTTGTTAGAACCTAAAAAGGGTTGTCTATATTGTGGTAAGAGTGCCCACCAGAGTGACCTCTCAGATCCTTTTGAAATCTCTCTGCCACTGAAGCTTATTTCATTTCCTTTCACATCCCCCTTTTGGTCAAGAAGATGTTCTCCATCCCATGATGCTGGGTCTAGATTCCTCCCCAGGAGTCATATTCCATTTTGCCAGGGAGATTCACTCCCCTGGGTGTCAGATCCCAGGTAAGGGGGAGGGTAGTTATTTCACCTGCCAAGTTGGCTTAGCTAGAGAGAGAGGGCCACATCTGGGCAACAAAGAGGCATTTGGGAGGAGGCCCTTAGGCAGAACTATAGGGAGGCTTAGCCTCTCCTTTGCAGCAACAGTCATCCCAAGGGCAAGTCCCATGGTAGAGGGCTCAGCCCATCATACCACGAGTCCCCTATGTCTGTGAGCACATCAGCAACCATCGAGGTGGGGAAGCCCAACACCCCTTCATTCACCACCAGCTCCTCAAGGGGGCTTTGCTTATTTTTTTCATTTTTTTTAATTAACTCTTTTTTTTTTTAAATCAACTACATCAAAAAACAGTTTAAAAAAACATACAATAAAAAATCATTTCAAACAAACCACAACAAGGGAGTAAGAAAAAGACAACTAACCTAAGATAATTACTTTACTTCCAACATGAAAATAACGTAATATAACAACATTTCTGTGAACTTGTTCCTACCGTACCCATCAGAAATTAACAGGCCATAGTCATTCCTGGGCATTCCCAGAAAATTAAATTTACCCACAATAACTTATCTGTTCTTATTGGGTTATCATTCCCCCTTCCTTAATTTCTCTCAATCACTAGTTCCTCTACATTCTATGTTATAAACCATTTGTTTTACATTTTTCAATGTTCACATTAGTGGTAGCATATAATATTTCTCTTTTTGTGCCTGGCTTATTTTGTTCAGCATTATGTCTTCCAAGGTTCATCTATATTGTCATATGTTTCACAACATTGTTCCTTCTTACAGCTGTGTAGTATTCCATTGTGTGTATATACCACATTTTGTTTATCCATCCATCAGTTGAAAGACCTTTGGGTTGTTTCCATCTCTTGGCAATTGTGAATAATGCTGCTATGAACATTGGCATGCAGATATCTGTTCATGTCACTGCTTTCAGATCTTCTGGGTATATACTGAGAAGTGCAGTCACTGGATTGAAGGGTAACTCTATACCTAGTTTTTTAACGAAGTGCCAGAATGACATCTAGAGTGGCTGAACCGTTATACAGTCCCACCAACAATGAATAAGAGCTTCAATTTCTCCACATCTTCTCCAGCATTTGTAGTTTCCTGTTTGTTTAATGGTAGCCATTCTAATTGGTGTGATATGGTATCTCATTGAGTTCTTAATTTGCATCTCTCTAATAGGTAGTGAAGCTGAACATTTTTTCATGTGTTTCTTGGTCATTTGTATGTCCTCTTCAGAGAACTATCTTTTCTTATCTTTTGCCCATTTTCTAATTGTGCTGTTTGTACTATTGTCATTAAGTTCTAGGATTTCTTTATATATGCAAGATATCAGTCTTTTGTCAGATACATGGTTTCCAAAAATTTTTCCCATTGAGTTGGCTGCCTCTTCACCTTTTTGACAAATTCCTTTGAGGTACAGAAACTTCCAAACCTGAGGAGTTCCCATTTATCTATTTTTTCTTTTATTGCTTGTGCTTTGGGTGTGAAGTCTAGGAAGTGGCTGCCTAATAGAAGGTCTTGAAGATGTTTCCCCACATTATCTTCTAGGAGTTTCATGGTACCATCTTTTATATGATTGTTATTTCTTCTTGTTGAATTGCCCCTTTTATTAGTATGTAGTGGCTTCTTTGTCTCTCCTAACATCCCTGCATTTAAAGTCTATTTTATCTAAGATTAATATGGCTACTCCTGCTTTCTTTTGGCTGCAGATTGCATGAACTATTTTTTTCATCCTTTCACTTTCAATTTCTTTGTGTCCCTGTGTCTAAGATGAGTCCTTGTATGCAACATATTAATGTTTCATTTTTTTTGATCCATTCTGCCAATCTCTATCTTTTGATTGGGGAGTTTAATCCATTTACATTCAACATTATTACTGTGAAGGCATTTCTTGAATCAGCCATCTTATCCTTTGGTTTATGTTTCTAAGATATATTTTTTCCTTTTGTCCCTTAATGTCCTTTAATGTACCCATACTGAATCTCTTTAGTACTAAACCTTTCTCCATCTCTCTCTTTCCTTTCTTTGTTTCTCTGTTATTAGGGTCCCCTTTAGTATCTCAAGTAGGGCAGGCCTCTTGTTAGCAAATTCTCTCAGCATTTGTCGGTGAAAAATTTAAGCTCTCCCTCAAATTTGAAGGTGAGCTTTGCTGGGTATAGAATTCTTGGTTGGCAATTTTTCTCTCTCAGGATTTTAAATATGTCATGCCACTGCCTTCTCACCTCCATGGTGGCCGCTGAGTAGTCACTACTTAGTCTTATGCTGTTTCCTTTGTATGTGGTGAATTGCTTTTCTCTTGCTGCTTTCAGAACTTGCTCCTTCTCTTCAGTATTTGACAGACTGATCAGAATATGTCTCTGAGTGGGTCTATTTGGATTAATTCTATTCAGAGTTTGCTGGGCATTTATGATTTGTGTATTTATGGTGTTTAGAAGATTTGGGTAGTTTTCCCCAACAATTTCTTTGAATGGTCTTCCTAGATGTTTACCCTTCTTTTCCCCTTCTGGAAAACCAATGAGTCTTATATTTGGACATTTTATGTATCATATCCCTGAGGTCCATTTTGATTTTTTTATTTTTTTCCCCATTCTTTCTTTTGTTCTTTCATTTTCTCTTCTGTCATCCTCCAGGTCACTGATTCACTGTTCAGCTTCCTCTATTCTTGTACTATGAGTATCCAGAATCTTTATAAGTTGGTCAACAGTTTCTTTTATTTCCGTAAGATCATCTATTTTTTTATTTACTCTTGCAATTTCTTCTTTATGCTCTTCTTGGGTCTTCTTCATGTCCTTTATATCCTGTGCCATGCTCTCATTTTTTGTCTTTACTTCTTTGATTAGTTGCTCCAAGTACTGTGTCTCTTCTGATCTTTTGATTTGGGTGTTTGGGCTTGGGTTATCCATATCATCTGTTTTTTTCATATGCTTTAAAATTTTCTGTTGTTTTTGGCCTCTTGGCATTTGCTTAACTTGATAGGGTTCTTTTAGGATTTGTAGACTGATTAAAACCCTTATCTCTAATTTGTCAGATCTCCAGCTTCATGGAGTACAATTTAACCAGCAGGTGGCATCCATGAGCCACCTATTCCCCTCAAGCCAGTTCTCCCCCACTTTGTCTTTGTGGTGAGTGGGGGAGTGAGTCTTGTGGGGGTCCAATTGGTGCACCAAGTTTGCATGTATAGTTGGTGTTGCCAGCTCTGCATATGGGGCATGTGTCTGAGCATTTAGGGAGGGGTGCAGCTTTAATAATCAAATGTCCCAGGTGTTCCTGGAGATTTAAAGCTGTTGCAATAGTCTAATCCTTCAGTTCATTCTTGCCATAGTTTGTCTCTGCCACTGACACACAAGTCCTTGGTATTGGCGTATGGTCCCTGGGACTTGTGAGCGTGTCCCTCTTCAAAGCCGTGCACTCCTATATCCTCTGACGAGGTATGACTGTGCTATGTCACAAGTGAATGACATCCCTGAAGTGAGATTCTGGGCTACAGGGCTGTGTAGGGGCATTCCCAGTCTGCTGAAAAGATGGCTGAATGGGGCATGCTAATTTCCCCCTTTTCACACAGCTCCACCTTCCCAGTTCCAGGACAATTAGCTGAGGGTGCAAGAAAGGCTATTGTCCATGCCTGGTATTGTGGTGTGTGTGTGTGTTTTTGGAAACTCTTCCTGTCACACTGAGTTGTTTGGGGCAGCTCTAGGCTGTGGTGCTGGTGCTGGTCAGGAGTGTTTCCAACCCACTGGGAAGATGGTTGTAAGTGGATGCCACCCTTTTCTTGGGAGGTTGTGGTGTTTAGTGAATTTTCTCAGCCACTGGACTTATTGCCTTGTGTCTCAGAGCTCTCTTAGCTCTGCTCTTGTCTGGGCCCAAATTGCAATCTTTGAGGCTTTCTATAATGGGCTTCTTAGAGTAATTGTTTTAGAAAAAGATGAAAAAAAAGAAGGGCCCTCCTTGCAGATCTAATGGGCTATTGAAATTCTAAGAGACAAGGAGATTAGGGCCTTTAAGGAACAATCAAGAAAGCAGAGAAACTGGCTGTTCAGACAAGGAAACTCACCTTCTGGATTTGCATATGAGACTGAATCTGTTTGAGCCCTGCCCTTCTCCATTCTATGTTCACCAGAACTCCAAAAAGTCTCAGTTTTAATTTTGGGGATTTTTTTTTGTTGCTGTTTTTGCTAGTCCTATCTCCTCTCTGCTGGGCTGACTGCTCCTGGATTCTCTGGTGTCCCATCTCAGTCTATCTATGTTTGGAGTTTGGATCAGCAGACTGAGGTTTCAATAAGAGCCACAACTGCAGTTCTCCCTCCTCATTCCCAGCATCAATGGCCCCTCCTCCTGCAGGACTGAGCCTGGCAGGGAGGGGCACGGGTCCCCTGGCCATGAGAACTTACAGATTTCACTGATCTCAACTGTTCCACACATTCATGTGTGTTGTATGAAGTATGCCCAAAGTTAAATTGCTCTCCAGTGTCTGGTCCACACAGTTTCTGGCTTTCTACCCACTGTCCTGGAGGAGTAAATAAAACCTACACCTCACCACCCCACCATCTTGCCCCCTTGGGCCTCTTTTTGTAGATGTCTTTCTAATTTCTCATACTCATCTATTGCCTCCACCAGCTGGCCCCAAGAGTCAAGTCTGTGCCTCTCCTAAAACTGGTGCCCCAGCACTACAGCAGATTCCTGGTCACTTCAGACATGGCCAGTCCCAACCCTGTCCCCTCCTGCTCCTACCACAGCAAGACAAGGCTGTAGGGCACCATCCTCCCTGGGCCTGGCCCCAACATTAACAGGGCCAGGAGGACCCTCTATGGCCACCACACCACCCACTGAGGAGCCACCCTAGCCCATTTGCCGAAATCCTATCTTGTCTGTTGATAGTCCTTCCTCTCATTTAATAACTTTCTTGAACTTCAGAAGTGACTAGGCAGTGATCTCCCTAGTTTGTTCATGATGGAAAGGGTTGTCAATATTATGGGGAAGGGGGCTGTGTCTGGCTGTTGTTCTTAAAGGGGCTGTTGCCTCTCAGTTTTAAGACTTGTATGGCATAGGAACACTCTGGTGGATTTAAGTTTCTGAAAGACAATATAGTGAGTGAAACTTTTATAGAATCTCAGATAGGTAACTAGGTATTTCAGTTAGGGCTTGGCATACTGTGGCCATTTGGGATATCTAGCTGGAGCTTGATAAGTGTCACCTCCATGATAGCTTTTCAACTCTATTTGAAATCTCTTAGGTGCTGTAACCTTATTTGTTACCTTTCTTTTTTCCCCCTTTTGGTCAAGAAGGCATTTTTAATCCCTCAATGCCAGGAAAAAGCTCATTCCTGGGAGCCATGTCCCATGTCACCAGGGAGATTCATTCCCTTGGGAGTCATATCCCACATGGGGGGAGGTTAATGTATTTATTTGCTGGCTTGGCATAGAGAGAGAAAGGCCACATCTGAGCAACAAAAGAGGTTCTCTGGAAGTGCCTCTTAGGGGTAATTATAGGAAGGCTTAGACCCCTTTTACAGCCATAAGTTTCACAAAAGCAAACCTCAAGATCAAGGACTTGACTTATTAAGTATGGATTTCCTAATTTCACATGGCATATATTCTGTCCAAAATAAACAATCATTGTCTCACATTATCTTCACTTAGCTGTACAATTATCATCAATCTCAATTTTAAATTATCATGCCACATGACATCCCAGAGCTCTTATCAGCTGCTAATTTTTCATCCCTAGTATTAGGGTAGTGCTGATAAGGTATTCCTCTTAAATGTAGTCTATAATATGTAATGGACACTTCATCCACATACCACTGTGTTGTTAATACCTTGTACCAGTGTCATACCTTAGAAGTTTATCATGCAAACATTTATATTTGCAGTTCTACTCTGTGGATTACATGCCTTTAAACAACTTTTGTTCATGTTCACCTCCAATGTGGCACTGATAATTACAATCCAATTAATGGACCATCATAACCCCGTCCATTCCCATTCCTTTAAATTCACCCTCACTATCATATCTGTACATTAGGTTATTATTCCCCATTCACTCCTGTCTATCTCTATGTCCCCTATATTCTATATTATAAGACACTGATTTCACATTGTTCAGGGAGTTCACATTAGTGGTAACATACAATATCTCTCCTTTTGTGTCTGGATTATTTCATTCAGCATTTTGTTTTCAAAGTTCATCCATGTTGTCATATGTTTTATGATCTCATTCCTTCTTACTGATGCATAGTATACCATCATATGTAAACACCACATTTTTAATGCACTCATCTGTTGAAGGACACTTGGATTTTTCCATCTCTTGGCAATTGTGAACAATGCTGCTGTGAACACTGGTGTGCAAATGTCTGTTCATGTCACTGTTTTCAGCTCTTCTGGATATATACTGAGAAGTGAAATGGATGGATCATAAGGTATCCCAATATCAAGTTTTCAGAGGAACCATGAAACTGATTTCCACAGTGACTGTACCATTATATATTCCCACCAGCAATGAATAAGAGTTCCAATTTCTCCACATCCTCTCCAGCATTTGTAGTTTCCTATTTGTTTAATGGCAGTGATTCTTATTGGTGAGAAATGATATCTCATTGTGACTTTGATTTGCATTTCTCTAATAGCTAGTTAAGATGAACAATTTTTCATGTGTTTTTTAGCCTTTGTGTTTGATCTTCAGAAAACTGTCTTTTCATATTTTTGCCCATTTTATAATTGGGCTGTTTGTGCTATCATCATTTAATTGGAGGATTTCTTTATATATGCAGGATATCAGTCTCTTTTCAGATATATGGTTTCCAAGTATTTTCTCCCATTGTGTTTGCTGCCTCTTCACCTTTTTGACAAATTGCTTTGAGGTACAGAAGCTTTTGATTTGGGGGAGTTACAATTTATTTTTTTTCTTTCATTGCTTGTGCTTTGGTTGTAAGGGCTAAGAAGCTAACTCCTAATACTAGTCTTGGAGACGTATTCCTACATGATTGTCTAGAACTTTTATGGTACTCTTATATTGAGGTCTTTGATCCACTTTTAGTTAATTTTTGTATAGGATGTGAAGTAGGGGTCCCCTTTCATTTTTTTGGTATGGATATCCAGTTCTGCCAACCCCATTTGTTGAAGAGAGTGTTCTGCCCCATTTCAGTGGATTTGGTGGCTTCATCAAAAATCAGTCAACCATAGATCCGTGGATCTATTTCTTAACTCTTGATTTGATCCATTGATAAATATGTCTGTCTATCTTTGTGTCAATACCATACTGTTTCAACTTCTGTGGCTTTGTATTACGCTTTAATATCGGGAAGTGTAAGTCCTCCCTCTTCATTGTTCTTTATTAAAATATTCTTAGCAATTCAAGGTCCCTTTTCTTCCAAATAAATTTGATAGCTAGCTTTTCCAAGTCTGCAAAGTAGGTTGTTGGAATTTTGGTTGGAAATGCATTGAATCTGTATATCCATTTGGATAGGATTGACATCTTAATGATATTTAGCCTTCCTATCCATGAACACGGAATGTCTTCCCACTTTTTTAGGTCCCCTTTGATTTCTTTTAGTAAAATTATGTAATTTTCTGTGTAGAGGTCTTTTGCAGCCTTGGTTAAATATATTCCTAGACACTTGATTTTTTTTTGTTGCTATTGTGAGTGGAATTTTTTCTTGTTTGCCTCTTTAATTAGGTCGTTCCTAGTGTACAGGAACATTACTGACGTTTGCACATTAATCTTGTATCCTGCCATTTTGCTGAATTTGTTTATTAGCTCAAGTAGCTGTGTCATTGAATTCTCAGGATTTTCCAAATATATGATTTTATCACCTGCAAATAGTGATAGTTTTACTTCTTCCCTTCCAATTTGGATGCCTTTCATTTCTTTTTCTTTCCAGATTGCTCTAGCTAGAACTTCCAGCACAATGTTGAATAATAGTGGTGATAGTGGGCATCCTTTTCTCTTTCCCAATCTTAGGGGGAAGGCTTTCAGTCTCTCACCATTGAGTACTATGTTGTCTGTTGCTTTTTCATATATGCCTTTTATCATATTGAGGAAGTTTCCTTCAATTCATACCTTTTGAAGCAATTTTATAAAAAAAAGGATGGTGAATATTTTCAAATGTTTTTCTGCATCTATTGAGATGACCATTTTTTTCCCTTTTAATTTGTTAATGTGTTGTATTACATTGATTTTCTTATGCTGAACCACCCTTGCATGCCTGGAATGAACACCACGTGGTTGTGGTGTATTATTCTTTCAATGTATCTTTTGATTCAATTTGCAAGTATTTTGTTGAGAATTTTTGCATCTGTATCATTAGGGTGATTGGCCTATAGTTTTCCTTTCTTGTAGCATATTCACCTGGTTTTGGTATTAGAGTGATGTTAAGTTCATAAATGAGTTAAGTAGTGAGTCCTTTTCTTCAAGTTTCTGAAAGACTTTGAGCAGGAATGGTGTCAGTTTTTTTTTTTTTTTTTTTTTGGAAAGTTTGGTAAAATTCCCCTGTGAAGCCATCTGGCCCTGGGCTTTTTTCTGTAGGAAGCTTTTTAATGACTGATTGGATCTCTTTACCTGTGATTGGTTTGTTGATGTCTTCTATTTCTTCTTTAGTCAGTCTAGGCTGTTCATGTGTTTCCAGGCAATTGTCCATTTCCTCTAAATTGTCTAGTTTGTAGGCATACAGTTGTTCATAGTATCATCTTATGAATTTTTAATTTCTTTGGGATCCACAGCAATGTCCCCCCTCTCATTTATGATTTTGTTTATTTAAGTCTTTGAGTCTTCTCTTTTTTTCACTTTGTCAGTCTAGCTAAATGTTTGTCAATCTTGTTGATCTACTCAAAGAACCAACTTTTGATTTTATTTATTCTATTGTTTTGTTTTTTGTACCCCATATCATTTATTTCTGCTTTAATCCTTGTTATTTCTTTTATTCTACTTGCTTTATGGCTAGTTTGCTGATCATTCTCTAGCTTCTTCAGTTTTTCCACTAGTTCTTTGATTTTAGCTCTTTCTTCCTTTTTAATATATGTATTTAGAGCTATAAATTTTTCTCTCAGTGCTGAGGGAACAAAACCCAAACGTTTTGATATGTTGTGTTCTCTTTTTCATTCATCTCTAGATATTTACCAATTTCTCTTGCAATTTCTCCTTTGATACACTGATTAGGAGTGTGTTTTTTAACCTCCACATGTTTGTGAATGTTCTGTTTCTTTGATGGTTATTGACTCCTAGTTGCATTTCATTATAGTCAGAGAATGTGCTTTGCATAATTTCTATCTTTTAAAATTCATTGGGGCTTGTTTTATGTCCCAGCATATGATCTATCCTGGAGAAAGTTCCATGGGTGTTAGAGAAGAATGTCTATCCTGGTGATTTGTGATATAATGCTCTATAATGTCTATTAAGTGTAATTCACATATCAAATTTTTTGTTCTAATTTTCTTATTTGTCCTCTGTGTGGTTGTTTTATCTATAGAAGAGAGTGGTGTATTGAAGTGTCCACTATTACTCTAGAAACATCTATTGCTTCCTTCAGTTTTGCCAATGTTTTTATCATGTACTTTGGAGCACCTTGATTTATTGCACAAACACTTATGATTGTGCCAGTTTGGATATATTATGTCATCAAGGAAAAAGCCATGATCTTCTAATCCAATCTCTTGGGACATTGGGATTAGGTTGTTTCATTGGTGATGTGACACACCCAACTGTGAGTGACACCTTTGGCTAGGGTGTGACCTCTGATTGAGTGTTTCCATGGAGGTTTGGCCCTGCCCATTCATCGTAAGTCTTAATTAAATCATTGGAGTACTTTACAAAGAGTCACACAGGCCCAGACCTTTGCTGCAGCTGAGAGACGCATACTGAAGATGGCCATTGGAAGCTGACACTGACATTTTGGAGAACATCATTTTGAAACACAACCTGGGAGCAAGAAGATGCCAGCCATGTGCCTTCCCAGCTAACAGAGGTATTTGGACACCTTCAGCCATCCTTCAGTGAAGGTACCCTGTTGTTGATGCCTTACCTTGGACACTTCATGGCCTTAAGACTGTAACTTTGTAACCAAATAAACTCCCTTTATAAAAGCCAATCAATTTCCTGTAATTTGCAAATGGCAGCATTAGTAAACCAGAACAATTGTTATTTCTTCTTGGTGAATTGTCCCTTTTATTAATATATAGTGTCCTTTGTCTCTTATGACACCTTTACATGTAAAAGCTATTTTGTCTGATATTGCCACTCCTGCTTTCTTTTGGCTTCAGCTTGCATGGAATATTTTTCCCATCCTTTCACTTTCAATCTCTTTGAGTCACTGGGTTTAAGATGAGTCTCTACTAAACAACATCTTGAGGGGCAGTCATACTTTAAAATCCATTCTGCCAATCTGTATTTTTTAATTGGGGAGTTTAATCCATTTCCATTCAATGTTATTACTCTGAAGGCAGTACTTGAATCAACAATCTTATCCTTTGGTTTTTATTTGTCAGATCTCCCCCCTCTTTTCTTCCCTTTAAGTTTCCTTTACTAATACTCCTCAGTTCTGTGCCTTCTCCAGGTCTTGTCTCACTTCTTTTCTTCTCAGGAGGTAGAACTCCCTTTAATATTTCCTGCAGGGCAGGTCTCTTGTTAAAAAAATTCTCTCAGCATTTGTTTGTCTTTGAAAATTTTAAACTCTCCCTCAATTTTGAAGTTGAGCTTAGCTAGATAATGAATTCTTGGCTGGCAAATTTTCTCTTTCAGTATCCTAAATATATCATACCACTGCCTTCTCACCACCATGGTGCCTGTTGAGTAGCCAGTACTTAGTCTTATGTGGGTTCCCCTGTATGTGATGAATCACTTCTCTCCTGCTGCCTTCAGGAATTTCTCCTTCTCTTCATCATTTGACAATATGCTTAGTATATGTCTCAGAGTGTGTTTATTTGGATTTATTCTATTTGGATTTCATTGAGCATCTTTTATTTGCATATTTATGCTTAGAAGCATTGGGAAGTTTTCCCCAATTGTGTCTTCAAATACTCTTCCTAGCCCTTTATTATTCTCTTCACCTTCTGGGACACCAATGATTCTTATATTTGTGCACTTCATGTTGTCCATCCTTTCCCTGAGATCCATTTCAAATTTTTCAATATTTTTCACCATTTGTTCTTTTGTGCATTCACAATCAATTGCTTTGTCCTCTAGTTCACTTATTCTTTCTTCTGCTTCTTCAAATCTGCTATTGTGTGTCTCTAGTATATTTTAATTTGGTGAACAGTATCTTTTATTTCCATCCGATCTGATATTTTTTATTTACTCTCAAATTCTTTTTGCTCTTTAGAGTCTTCTTGATGTGCTTGATGTCCTTAGCCATCTCATTGTTGTGTTTTGTTGATTTGTGTGTATGTCTTTGATTAATTGCTCCAAGTTTTCAGCTTTTTAATTTGGTCTTTTAGGATATCTATATCTTCTAGCTTCTTCATGTGCTTTGTGATTTTCTGTTGTTAGCCTCATGGCATTTTCTCATCTTGATAAGGTTGTTTTGGGATATACAGAATTATTTGAACATTTATCTATAATTCAGCAGAGCTACAGCTTGGAGTGTACTTTCTCTGTCCTACAAGCAGATCATGCTCTTGAGCTACCTCTTACTCTCAGGCCAGCTCTCTCCAAACTTCACCTGTGCCCTAGGTGGGATCCAACCTGTGTGGAAAACCAATCAGTGCACTAATTATCAATGTGCTCTTTGTTCTTCAATCCTTGTGGGAGGGGGCAGGCCCTGCACAGTTCAACAGGGATTCCACTCTAGGGCATAGTGGTTCCTGCAGTTTCTGGGGCTGTGAGTGGACCACTCTGGGACGGTGGATCTGCCCATCTCACACTCCAGCTCAAATGCACTGCAACCCTGTCCACCATGCATCCATGAGTCCCTGGGGTTGGGGAGGGGCTTCTTGCACTTCTGTGCAGTGCCCTTGCCTCTCTGATGTGCTCAGTGCAGGCTTCCATAGAGGAAGAGTGAATGCAGTCATCACAAGTTCACCAAATCCCAAGTTCCTTCAAGGGAGCTCTCAGCTCCAGGGTTGTGAAGGGTTGTCTCCCCAACCAACTGCTGAGATGGGTACATGGATCTTGGAAAGCTGCTCACTCCCATGCTCAGCAGCCAGCTCCAGCCACCAGTCCCTAGCACAGGAGCTCCTAGCTACATGGCTGTGAAGGGTTATCTCCTCAGCCAACTGCTGAGATGAGTGCACAGGGCATGGAAACCTGCTCCATCCCACAGTCATCAACTGGCTCCAGCTGCCAGTCTCTGACACAGGAGTCATTGGTCACAGGGCTGTGAAGATTTTTGTCCACAGCCAACTGCTATGAAAGGTGAACAGGGCATGGAAATCTGCTCCTTCCCCTTACTTGTCAGCTGGCTCCAGCTGCCCTCCCCAGCAGTGGTCCAGGCCAAACACACTCACCCCATCCTTTCTTTCTTTTTTTTTTGTAGGTAAAAACTAGAATTTTATTTGAATCACCAGGAGAAAGATTCATTTGTGGTTCAAGTCAAATGTTCAGAATCCTAACAGGCTGGAAAGATTTGATCCTGAGCACAAACCCACAAGAGAGGGGACCAAAACAGACCAAAAAGAGACAACAATTACGTATAAAAAGATGAATGGACAGCTTCACACACAGGGATGAAATGTTTGGACAGAGGCAAATTCCACATGGTCATTTGTTTCTTTTTAAATACAGGTTTGTGGGGTGGCATTTGTTTCCAGCTATAAAAAAAGACCCAAAAGTGCATACATGAGGGGAAAAAGGCAGAAATTAAGCAATAGTTTTCCCTGGAGGGACGTGAGGAAGAAAACAGGAAGCAGTATTGGGAGAATTCACTTTTCTCACCATTGGTCTTCTTGCATCTTATTATTAGTCCACTAAAGTTATATTCACATTTTAGCTTTGATGCATCTTCTTTCCTGGGACTATATTGGCTAAAAGACCCTGTGAGCTGTAGGGAAAGACCAGGGACTCAGCCCAGCCCTCAGGGTCCTGTGCTCTTCTAGAGATGGATGGTTCTGGTAAGGAACAAGGACTCCAGCAGCCCCCGGGTCCCCCAGCACCAGTGTGACAGTCCCACCTCAAGGAGCTCCTTCCTCTCTCCAGGGATATGTAAGAAAATATCCTCTATTTTTAGGATGGGAGGAGCAGAGGGACAGGCAGCAAGATTCCAACAGCTGGCTTGCTTTGTTTTGGAAGGAAAATTAGCTGAGGGAAAACAGGTTGACTGTTGCTTCTCCAAGTCATCCCTTGTGAGAGGAGGTGGGGCCTCCTCCCACCCACTCACCACCCTCCCATCTTAGGTCCTCTGACAGGGCATGTCCCTGATCCTTGGTCCCAGAGTCTACATTGTGTTTTGAGATCAAGAGGAAATTGAACAGACCAGCACCTTCCCCAAGGCCCCCAACACTGCTTCCCCAAAGACTGCTCCTTCCCTGCTTTCCCCACCCCCCAAACCACCCAATATAAGACATCTCTTCTGCCCTCACCTCCCATCCGCATCTCACCTCAGCTGGTAGTAAAAAGGAAAAGGTAGTGGTTAGGCTGGGGCTCCTCCCCCAGCAGTCCTTTCCTAAACCTTGGGGAAATATTCCCAAATCAATGAACAGGCACTGACAAAAACACCTCTGATGACTTGATGGTTGACTATGCCCCCAACACCTCCTCCCTCAAAGGCCCCGCAGGGCCCAAGCACATGAAGGGACAAGAGGCCAGCTGTGGGGCCTGGTTGGACTCAGGTGAAAATGGGAGGGGGTATCCAGAGAGGTGACAGGAAAACTCAGAGATGAATAAAATCAGGCAAGGGTGTCACAGCCACCAGTGAGCAGAGAGAAGGAACTGGGATATAGCACCATCTTTCCTTCCTCATCCTGGAGTCTGTGCTTCCAGTTATCTAGCCCTGGGACCCTCTCCCTCTGCTCCAAAGGGGCTTTATGTAAGTGAGGGGGAGGTCTGGGAGGAGAGTCCCCAGAGTGAGGCACCCATAGTGTGGGTGACACAGGGTACTTCTGGCACCCTACTCTGTAGCCCCAAGACATAGAGATGGGAGAAGAGAATATGCCTGGAGCCATGAAGCCTTCTCCCCATCTCACCCCTGACCCCAGCAAGCTAGACACCCCAATACCAACCCCCATCTCTATAACCATCCCCTTACTTCTGTCCAGCATACCAAAAGGGGGAATGGATGGGTGGGCTTCCTCTACTTGGGGATATAAGGAAAGGAGGAATTTTTGACCCAAAGAAAACATAAGGAATTTCGGTCTCCCTTCTCACTGTGGTAAAAGAGCTGGGGGGTGGGGGGGTGGCGGGAATAAACGAGCTGCGGCAGATTTAAGGAAACAGCTCCACTAACCTGCACATGCACCCCCCTGCACATAACCCCAGAGATACCTGCATGTACCCTGCCTACCTTCTTTCACACTCATGCACTTGCCTTTCACAGACACCTGTGGACACACTCCTTTCCCCTACACCCTAAGTCCTCGAGGTTGTGCTGGCTTTCCACAGCTCCAAGTCACTGGGCTGGGGGGTGGAGGCTGTGAGGAGCAGGGAAGAGCAGCCCACCTAACCCAGATCACAGGAGCCTGGGGGATAGCGCAGGCAAAGGGACTGGAGGCCTCCTTGCCCCATCCTGCAGGGCTGTGGGCTTCCAGCCAGGAAGAAAACAAGGGTCCTTGGAGATTGGGTGTGGGAGTGGGGGAAAAGGGCTGAGAACACCCTGCTCCCCTCCCTCTTTGCAGTTGTCCCTAATTTTTAAGAAAAGCAAGAGCTTGACCTAAGCTGTGCTTCCCCCTGAGCTCTAAGTTCACACCAGGTCTGCATGGGCAAGGGAGGGCAAAAATCACAGTGTGAGAAGAACACTTGTGGAGAGGAGATGAAGTACTCCTTCAACAGGAACTTTCTCCTTTTGTTGTCCTTGAGATGAGGGAGGAGGGGTGAGGGAGATCCCTGGGTGGGGTGGGTGGGCCTGCAGCCCTAGCTTTGAGAAGCAGAGGTAAAGCCCATCTCACTGGTCCCCCAACCCAAGCCTGGGAACCAGGGGGGCTGGGGGGAGTGTCCCAATCCCAGGAATGTGTGGAGCCCCTCCCTGGGGCCCTGGGAGTCTGGGACTCACCCCTGCCCTGGAATGTTTGGGTGTGTGAGAAGGTGGGCAGGAGGGTCTGAGGGGGCAGAAAAGAAGGCAGCTCGAGGCAGAGTGGACTGGTCTCCCACTCCAAACCAGCCTGGGCTGCACCCTTCCTAGAGAGACCAACACCTATTCCATCTGGAGAGAAAACCAAGAAGTCAAGGGGGAAACCTGTCAGAGGAAGGAGCCCGCGAAAGGGGCAGAACAAGGCTTCAGTTAGTAAAAGAGCGGGGGGGGGGGGGGGGGGGGGGGGCGGGGCAGGAACATATATATATATATTTTTTATTCTCTGTCCAAATTACTTTTTTTATATATTTTTTTATTTATATATTTATTTATATATTTATTTTTATATATATATTTTTTATTCTCTGTCCAAATTACTTCAGGATGTGTCACTATTTCACACAAACCTACCAGGTCTCACTTCCTATTAAAAGTTCCATCCAGTTATGGTATTTGAACAAACTGTACAAGTTAAATTGTTTAGGAAATATAGATCTTGTACCAACCAACATCTCTTCCCTTGGTCTCACATGGAATTTGAAGTTTTAAAATTCAGTCAGTATTGTCCTTTACCTTTGACAGAATTTGCCCCAGACCTAACCACATCTGCTTCATTCATATCTCTAGTTGAGGTCCGGACACTTTTTCAGCTGAGTTTCTGCCAGGGGTGTGGTTGAGACAGAGGTGGCAGAGGTAGAAATGAAGCTTAAGCTGTTTCTGTTTTTCCCCCTTCCCAGGGGTCTGAATTCTCTGAAGGAGGGCCACCACTTGAGCTGAGCCCCATCCCCTCACCCTTTTCTTGGGTGTTCTAGTTTGATAATGCTGCAGGGAGGCAAAACACCAGAAATGGATTGGCATTTATAAAGGGGGTTTATTTGGTTACAAAGTTACAGTTGTAAGGCCATCAAGTGTCCAAGGTAGGTCATCAACAATCAGGTACCTTAACCGGAGGATGGCCAATGGTGTCCTGAAAACCTGTGTTAGCTGGGAAGGTGCATGGCTGGTGTCTGCTTCAAAGTTCTGAGTTCAAGATGGCTTTCTCCCAGGACGTTCCTCTCTAGGCTGCAGTTCCTCAAAAATGTCACTCTTAGTTGCTCTTGGGGTATTTGTCCTCCCTTAGCTTCTCCAGAGCAAGAGTCTTCTTTCAACAGCCATCTTCAAACTGTCTCTCATCTGCAGCTATCCTCTCAGCTTCTGTGCAATCTTCAAAGTGTCCCTCTTGGTTGTAGCTCCTCTTCAAAATGTCACTCTCATCTGCATTGAGAGCCTTCTTTTTGTCAGCTCATTTATATGGCTCCAGTGATTTAATTCAGACCCATCCTGAATGGGCAGGGCAACACCTCTATAGAATTTATCCAATCAGAGTCATCACCCACAGTTGGGTGGGGTGCATCTCCATGGAAACAAAGAATTACAATCTAATCAATACTGATATGTCTGCCCACACAAGATTACATCAAAGATAATGGCATTTTGGGGTACATAATACATTCAAACTCACACATTCCACCCCTTGGACCCCAAAATGACATGATCTTTCCATATAAAAAATACATTCGTCCCATCACAATATCACAAAAACTTAAACATTTCAGTAACAATAGTTAAGTACAAGATCCCATTAAATCAGTTACAGGTGTGGTCTGTCCAAAAGCAAAATTCCCCTCTGACTGTGGACCTGTAAGCTTAGAACAAGTTATGTGCTTCCAATATACAAAGGAGGGACATTCATAGGATAAACATTCCCATTGCCATAAGGAGAAACTGAAAGGAAATCAGGATTCACAGGGCCAAAACAGTTCCTAAAACCTGCAGGACAAACTCCATTAGATTTCAAAGTCTGAGAGTCATTTACAGAACGATGCTGCATCCTTGGGGCTTGTGAGAGCAGGAGTCTAACCCTTCCTAAGGGACTTTTTGGCAGCCCTTTCCTCTCCAAAGGCTGGGGTGAGTTCTCCAACATATCCACACATTGGGGAGAACATCTTCTCAGGCCCACCCTCCTCAAACATAGGGGCAGCACCCAGATTCCCTTCCATCACTGGGGCACATGCTCAATACCTTCAGAACAGTGGGATGGCAGCCAGACTCTCCCTAATTCCCTGGGAATGTGCTCCACCCTCTTTGGGGCCTAGGGTGGCAAAACTCTTCCAGAGCATTGAGGTGGAAGGCTCACCCTCAACCTCTGGGGCAAACTCACCCTTTCCATGTGTGTGGGCCACTCCACTCTCCCAGCCCAAGGCCTCTTGACTCCAGACCTCAACCTCCATGGCTCTGTCTTTGAAGAAATTTTTCCTTCAATTTGTTCCCTGCCTGTCCCCTCCAGTCCAGACCGGCAATGGCTCCATCTATAAAGATCTCACAAAAATTCTGTTGGCTTTGCATGAAGCACACAGGGTTCAAAGCCATCAGACAATAGGACTTTCCAAAAATCCTTTCTGCTTAACTCCATCTCCAATCTTGGCTTGTACTGAAATGGCAGTTGGGTTCCACGTTTGGTTAATTCCTCACATTGGGCTGTAGCTTCTGGGGTTCCATCCCCTGGAAGCCCAGAATTTTCCAAACCATCAGCTTCTGGTTTCTTTGAACTCAACAGTGCAGTTCTAAGTTTTTCTCTCTCCACTCACATTTTACTATAACCTGCAAGGAGAAGCCAGGGTAATTCCTCCACTAGTAGTCTGGTGATCTCCTCAGCTAAGTATTCCAGGTTGTCACTTTCAAATTCTGCCTTCCATTTGACACCAGGATACAATCTTGCCAAATTCTCTGCCACTTTACAACAAGGATCACCTTTCTTCCAGTTGGCAATGACACATTCACCATTTCTGCTCAAGGCCTCATCAGAAGTATCCTTAGAGTCCATATTTCCACAGTCTCTTCAAAGCAGCTTAGGCCTTTTCAATCAAGCTCCTCACAATTCTTCCAGAATCTTCCCCTTATCCATTTAAAAAGCCATTCCAACATGTTTGGTATTTGCAATCTCAGCAGTACCCCACTTCTCTGGAACCAAAACCTGTTCTAGTTTGCTAATGCTGCCAGGATGCAAAACACCAGAAATGGATTGGCTTTTATAAAGGGGATTTATTTGGTTACAAAGTTACAGTTGTTAGGCCATAAAGTGTCCTAGGTAGGTCATCAACAATTGGGTACCTTCACTGGAGGATGACCAATGATGTCCAGAAAACCTGTGTTAGCTGGCATCTGCTCCAAAGTACTGGGTTCAAAATGGCTTTCTCCCAGGACGTTCCTCTCTAGGCTGAACTTCCTCAAAGATGTCACTCTTAGTTGCTCTTGGGGTGTTTGTCCTCCCTTAGCTTCTCCAGAGCAAGAGTCTGCTTTCAATGGCCATCTTCAAACTGTCTCTCATCTACAGCTACTCTCTCAGCTTCTGTGCAATCTTCAAAGTGTCCCTCTTGGCTGTAGCTCCTCTTCAAAATGTCACCCTCAGCTGCATTGAGTTCCTTCTATTTGTCAGCTCATTTATGTGGCTCCAGTGATTTAGTTCAGACCCACCCTGAATGGGTGGGGCAACACCTCCATGGAATTTATCCAATCAGAGTCATCACCCACAGTTGAGTGTGGCACATCTCTATGGAAACACTCAAACAATTACAATCTAATCAACACGGATAAATCTGACCACATAAGATTACATCAAAGATAATGGCATTTTGGGGAACATAATACATTCAAACAGGCACATTAGGGAAGATACACCTTTAGGGAATTATCTCCTTCACTTGTCTCCTTAGTTTGTCTCTCAGACTTATTTTAACTCCACACTTGCCTGGGACAGCAGTGACAATTGAAAATGCCTGAGGTTCTCTCTAATGAGCTACTTGGAATAGTTTTTGAAAAAGAAAAAAAAGGAAGAAAAAAAACCCTTTTTCAGAGCTAATCCCCAGCCCCAAGATTTGCCAGTCAAGAGCCAGAGTTGATACCTAGCTCTATGTACCCCTTTTCTTGGGGCACAACCCTTTTCCTGTATTATGAGATTGGCCAACTCCCAAACATCCGTTTTTATTAATTTAATTTAATTTAATTGTTTTTTCCATCAGTCCCACCTCCTTTCTGCTGGGAGAGACCTTCAGATTCCTTTCCTGTTTGCTCTAGGTTTATCTGTGCTCATTGCTTGTATTCAAGTAGTCCAAATTTGTTAATGAAAACCACAATTGGAGCTTGGTTGAACTACCTTCCCTTGCTCCTAGTAAAGACTGCTTCTTTTTCCCACAGGGTATTGTTCCAACTCAGTCTGCCATGAAAGTGGGGAGGGGCACCAGGTTCCACAGTTTGGAGGTCTTACTTACAGTACCACCCTGCAGTCTCAGCCCTTCCTACTCATTCCAGATGGGTGTATGATGTGTGTCCATTCACAGATGTCCCCCAAACTGTTGTTTCTGACAGTTCCTGGCTATTTACTAGTTGCTCTAGGGGACTAACCAAATTCCACACCTCCCTATGGTGCCATCTTTCCCCCACTCTCTTGTATATTCCTTTGACCCTTGCTCTCTTTCTTCTCCTTCTGGGACCCCCATAATGCATATATTGGTGTGCCTGATGATGTCCCAGAGAACGTTTTTTAATATTTCTGTATTCTTTCTTCTCCTCAGCCTTATTCATTTCAAGTTCTTATCTTCAAGTTCACTGATACTTTCTTGCCAGCTGCAATCTGCTCTTTAAACATTCCTGGACATTTTTCATTTCTGTTATTGTGGTCTTCAACTGCTTGTTTCCCTCCTAAAATTTCTAATTCTTTACTAAGGTTCTTATAGTGCTCATTCATTGTTTTCTTGATATACTTTCATTCTTTCTCTGTTTTTTCCATCATCTCCTTTAGAATTTTAAGATCATTTTAAAGGTTTTGTTTTGTGTGTCCACATTCTGTTCTTTGTTGGTGTTTTCTGGATTTTTATCCTGTTCATGTGGCTGGGCCATCATTTCCTGTTCCTTTGTTTGTCATGTACTCTTTTGTTTCACACTGTACATTTTAATATTTTTAAATGTTAATTCTGGGATTTATTTCTTGAGATGTCTGTTTCTTGATTTTGTAACCAGCTGGTGATAAGACAGAAATTTTCTTGAGCTTCAGCCCTCCAATCAGGAATATCTGCCCAAGGTGTGTGCAGTGTGCAGGGTTTTCCCTGTTTTTCTGGTCCTCTGGCTTTTCCTGAGCTTTTGTTTCTTAGTGGTTTTGGAGTTCCCCTGTTTCCAGGAGTTCTTCTTGTCCTCTCTGTTTCCCAGGATCCAGATCTTCCTTTCCTGGGTAGTTGATGTTGTCAAGCCTTTGCCCCAGACTTTCTGCTTCTTTAGTTTCTTACACTCCTTTCATTGTATCATGCTGCTTTTGCCTGATGGGCAACTGCTGGGAGGAGGGCATGCCATGGAGGACTTTCCCAGCCAGAACATGGCCAGGGACCTACAAATGTGGCCAACTGGCTACACAGTGACTTGAAGTGGGAATCAAGAAAGGCACCAAGGGCTCCTTTCATGGCTCCCCAAAGCTGAGCTTTCTTGGCCTGCCCAGCAATTGCAGCCCTTCAACTAACTCTCCCCCAAATACCTGAGGAAGTGCAGCATCCTTAAGTCTCCATCACCACTATCCTTGTCCAGGAAGGTTTCAAAAAATGGCTGTCCTCAGAGCTGGGTCCCCCATGATCTGAATCTGCTAATCAAAATCCATGGTTAGTGATTGGCCATGCCCACTCCTGGTCTTGGAGAAGAGGACTTTTAAGTCCCTTTTTGTTACCAGTAAACTAGCCCAGGTCTGATCCCTTCAGAGGCCTGTTGTGAGAGTGGGTGATGGGCACCAGTAGCCACTGCATGGAAAAAGCAATTTACTGTTCTTTACCATAGTTTATCAGGCTCTTTCTCCTGCTTTTCCCTGGATGATCTACAGTCTTCTGGCCTCCAGTTTCAAAATAGTTGTTTCAAACAGTTCCTGCCTATTTAATAGTTGTTCTGTGGAAGGACTGAGTCCTGGAGCTCCCTACTCCACCATCTTCCCACAATCCCACTGAAAGATGCTATTTTTAGTTAAAATTGGGTTTTGATTTAGATTACTGGAGTCCATTGCCAGCCACATGAAATTCAGACATAGAGAAAACCATAGGAATGGGAAAAAGTCAGAAATCAGCAGAACCTGGAAGAGAAAGGAGAAGCCAATGCCATATAACAGAAAAGCTAAGGTCCAAGGAACACTGTTCACCACCCCCGGAACACCACAGTCTTCAGGGAGAAAGCATCACCTGACAGACTCCTCAAATTTGGATCTCTCCTAGCCTCAAAACTGTGAGCCATAAGTTCTGGTTGTTTAAGCTAACCCATTGTTTGGTGCTTGTTTTTGCAGCCAGGAAACTAAGACATCTACAAACAACTCTACACTCATATATTCAGCAACTTAGATGAAATGGGACAATTCCTCCAACAACCACAACCTATCAAAACTCAATGAAGATGAAATGTATGGCATGTGAATATAACTTTATAAAATTGTAGGAAAAAATATATATAGGAGTAAAAATGTTGCAGAAAACATGGTGAGAGGGATGTACCTATCTACTGTTGATGAGCAGGTAGAATGGCATAGCCTTTCTGAAGGTCAGTGTGGTGGTTCCACAAAAAGTTAAGTATGTGGGGACCATAAGGTCCTGCAACCTCATTATGGGGTATGTCATTTGAAGATCTGAGAGCAGAGACATGAATGGACATTAGCAAACTGCTGTTCATGGAGACAGTAATCATGATTTGCAATGGGTGGAGGTGACCTAAGGGTACATAGACTGAGGAACAGAATGGTGAACTGTGGCGTAGGCATACAATGGAATATTGAGCAACTATGAGAAGGAGTGAAGCTGTGAGACACACAATGAGGTGAATGGATCCTGTACACAGTATTTGAGTGAAGTATGCCAGAAATAAAGGCAGGCACTATAATGCCTCACCAATATGGACTAACTACAATGTTTAAACTCAGAATTGAATCTTAGAACACAGCCTAACATGGACATGATTATTGTAATAGTCCCTAGATTGTAAGCTCTTACAGCAGTCAACTCTATTCCTGAATTGTAGTGCCTATCTCTAAACTTTGAGATGCTGATCCCTTAGTGTATAACCTGATTGGTCTCTGGAACAATGTGTATCTCTGAGACACCTGAAACTCAGAGCTAGAGCTCAGCAGATATGAATGTCAGTATTAGTGCATACAGCAACTGTTTAAAAAAAAGCTGAAAAAGAGACCAGACTTCAATTAGTGATATGAATGAAGCAGATCTGGTTAAGACTAGGGCAAACCGGGCCAAAGGGTAAAGGTTGAAACCGACTGTGTTTTAAAACTTGAACTTCCATGTGAGAACAAGGGAAGAGATGTCTATTTTGTGCAGGATCTATATTTTCTAAACAGTATAACTCTACAGTCGGTTTGTTCAAACACCACAATTACATGGAACTTTGAATAGGAAGTGAGATACGGGAGGTTAGTATAGGTTAGAGTGAAATAGTGACACATCCCAAAGTAATTTGGGCAGAGAATAAAAAATATATTTACAGCCTCTCCTCCACCCCCGCCCTGAGGAGCTGGGAGAAGGCGCAGAAGTGTTGGACTTCCTCACCTGGACTGGTGTTGATGTTGTCACAAACATTGGAACTGGCGGTTTGATGTGCCGAGCCCTCGATCATGGGACTTGCCCTTATGAAGCTCGTTACTGCAAAGGAGAGGCTAAACTTGCATATAATTGTGCCTAAGTGTCTCCCCCTGAGTACCTCTTTGTTGCTCAGATGTGGCCCTCTCTCTCTAACTGAGCCACCTTGGCCGGTGAACTTACTGCCCTCCCCAGTACATGGGACCCGACTCCCAGGGGTGTAAATCTCCCTGGCAACCCAGGATATGACTCCCAGGGATGAATCTGGACCTGGCATCATGGGATTGAGAATATCTTCTTGACCAAAAGGGGGATGCAAAATGAGATGAAATAGTTTCAGTGGCTGAGAGATTTCAAGTGGAGTTGAGAGGTCACCCTGGTGGACATTCTTATGCACTATATAGATAACACCTCTTAGGTTTTAATGTATTGGATTAGCTAGAAGTAAATACCTGAAACTACCAAACTCCAACCCAGTAGTCTGGACTCCTGAAGATGATTATATAATAATGTAGATTACAAGGGGTGACAGTGTGATTGTGAAAACCTTGTAGATCACACTCCCTTTAGTGTATGGATGGATGAGTAGAAAAATGGGGATAAAAACTAAATGACGAATAGGGTGGGATAAGGGGAGATGGTTTGGGTGTTCTTTTTTTACTTTTTTTTTTTTACTCTTATTCTGATTCTTTCTGATGTAAGGAAAATGTTCAGAAATAGATTGTGGTGATGAATGCATAACTATACGATCATACTGTGAACAGTTGATTGTATACCGTGGATGATTGTATGGTATGTGAATATATTTCAATAAAACTGAATTTAAAAAAAACTCAGTGAAGATGAAAGAGATAATATAAATAACCCTATGATCATTAAAAAATTGGGTATGTAATTAAATGTCTCCCCCAAAAGAAATCTTCAGGACTAGATGGTTTCACTGGAGAATTTTACCAAACTTTTAAAGAAGAATTTAAGTAATGCTACACAATCTCTTCCAGAAAACAGATGAGAAGAGGGCATATCCTAATTCATTTTATGAGGCCAGTATTACCCTGATACCCAAATCTAAGAGAGTAGAAAAGAAGAAAACTACAGACCAATACCTCTTACAAACCTTGATGCAAAGAATATCAACCAAATTTTAGTAAATTGAATCCAACAATGCATAAAAAGAATAATAGACCACAACCAAATAGACTTTATTTCATATTTGCAATGCTGGTTCAATGTTTGAAAACAGGCAATATAATCTACCATATCAACAAGCTAAAGAAAAAAACCTTACGATCATATCAATTGATGCAGAAAAAGCATTTGACAAAATCCATCACCCAGACATCATAAAAATTCTCAGAAAGTTAGGAATAGAGGGGAATTACCTCAAATAGATATATAGCACCTTAAAAAAGCCTATAGCTAACATCATACTTAATAGCAAAAGACTGAATATTTCCCAAGATTGGAAAGAAAGCAGCATGCCTACTCTCCCCACTGTTATTCAACATAGTGCTGGAATTTCTATCTACTGTAATAGGCAAGAAATAGAGACAGAGGCATACAATTTGGAAAGGAACAAATGAAACTATTTTCATTTGCAGATGACATGATTATCTATGTAAAAAATCTCAAAGAATCTACAAAATAGCTTGGAACTAATAAGTGAATTCAGCAAGGTTGCAGAATATAAGACCAGCATGCAGAAATCAACTGCATTTCTATATACTGATAATGAATATACATAAACTGAAATTAAAACAAATACCATTTTCACTCAAAAGAAAAAATGAAATAGGTATACATTTAACAAAATTCATACAGGATTTGTAGGCTAAAATTTATAAAATGTTGATGAAATAAATAAAATAAGACCTAAGTAAACTTAAGTCATACTGTGTTCACAGTCTGGAAGTCTCAACATAAAGATATTAATTCTCACCAATTTGCAATTCCTATCAAAATTACAGCAAGGTTTATGTTGACATGGACAAGCATATTCTAAAATTTAAGTGGAATGGCACAGGCCCCAGGAAGCAAAATAATCTTGACAAAGAATTAAGTGAAAGGAATCTCTCTACCCAATATTAAGACTCACTATATAGCTGCAGTAATCAAAACAATGTGGTATTGGTAGAGAGATAGACACATAGATCCATGGAAAAGAGTAGATAATCCAGAAATTGAACCACAAAAATATGCTCAACTGATTTTTTAAAAATGTTTTATTGTAGCAGTATACATACAGTGACCAGACTAACTCCTGAAGAACTCAATTATTCTAAACCTAAATAAGTCTCCTGATTTTGGGTGAAGTACCTTTTTTTCAAGGCCAGGCTACATGATATTGATAACAATGACTATAACACTTCTTATGTGCCAAGCCCTACTCTCTAAGTGTAACCCACTCAACAATACTGGTAGGTACTATTATTATCCTCCATTTTACAGGTGGGGGAAACTTTACTAGAGGTTAGTAGCTTCCAAGGATCGTCAGCGAACAAGTGGTGGATTTGAACACAGGTAGCCTCATTCCAGGGCTATGTTCTTAATGGTGATGCTATAGCAGCTCCAAGAATTTAGGGTTGAAACTGAGTGTGCAAAAGCTACAAAGTCTCCTCATATTATTGCTTTAATCTCATCTACATGCTCACCAATCATACCCATTACAACAGAATCCTCATAGCTAAACAAATTGGATTTAGAATAATGGCTTTGCTTTAGAAAGAATGCCTGTAGTCCTTCCTTAGTAGATTGCACCATTTAAAATATAATATTTCAACAGGTAGTGTATACAAATTGGGGATCTAATGGTAAAAAAAATAGATCAGAATGAAGCTTTGACAGTTCAGGGGCTTTTCCTCAGTTTTGAACCCTGAGAACCTTGATTATGACAATTTATTAGGCTCTGGGAAACCAACTAATAATTACAAACCAAAGTCATCATGCCACTCCTGTCTCCTCACCAAATCTTCCTTTCCTGGGTTCCTCATCTTAATGAATGGCAGCACCAACCACCTAGTCATCTCAGCTTTAAACAAATCTGAGAGCAAATGTCAGGTCCTCTTCTCCCTTACCCCCTACATTCAATGAGTCCCCAAGTCCTTTTGACACTACCACTTTAATATCAGTCTGCATTCTTTCTCATCTGGACCTAGCTATATTTGGTAACCTGGCTCCAGCCAACATTTCACAATGAAATCACAGCCATAATAATAACCTCCATCTATTGAGTTCTTACTCTGTACCAGACACTGTGCTAAAAGCATTACATGCCTTATCACATTTGCCATCACATTTAGTTCTCATAAAAATCTTAGGAGTTTGGCTCTATTGTTATCACAGTTTTTTTCAGATTAAGATGGCTCAAAGAGGTTATATAATTTGCCAAAGGTCATGTGACTAATAGGTGGCAGAACTATGACTCAGAACCAGTCTGACTCCAGCCATGCTCTTAGCCATTGTATCACACTGCTTCTCAATATCTTCCTAAAGTATGGAGGTTATTTTTCTGTTACTCACTGAAAATTTTTATGTAGATACCCATTGCCCTTAGGACAAAATCCAAACTCCTTAAAATTATATATAATATTTGTCACTAATCTACTTTCACATCACATTACACTTCCTATTCATTCCTCAGATCCTGCGAACTTTATACTCTAGTAACATCTAACTTCTTGCTATTCTTCAAACACTCCAAACATTTTGGGACCTCTATGCCTTAGCTTATGCTGTTTCCTCTGCCTCTAGTTCTCTTCACCTTTTCACCATCTGGAAAACTACTTATATGACAAAACTTTGCTAAAATATTACTATATATTAAATATTGAAATATTAAAATATTACATACTCTTCCGTGCCTCTTATGATTTCCCATTCATTGCTCCTCCCACCCCATTCTGCCACAGAATTTTATACAGACACATAATAGCACTCCTCATGTGAAATTGTAATTATTTGCAAATATCTCTGCCCCTTACACACACAAGCATACATGCCTCTGAACATCTTGAAACCAGGGACAATGTCTAATTCACCTCTGTATTCTCATAATCTGGTAAAATTACTGACAGATGTAGGTGTTCAGCAAATGTCAAATAAATGAAGGAATTAATGGCACCCAATTGGTGCTTAATGAAGGTTGTTTCTTGCTCTTGAGAATTCTGGAAGTATATTTGGCTAGCTCAAACTCAGAGCAAAAGATACAGAATGATCCTATGGAGTATTTCACTTAAGCTATGCCAGAACCCATTGCCCCAACTCTAATGACCAAATCTATGTGGCTTCCAGACTCCAACACAAACTCCCAAGCCCCTTCTATCTACTCTGTGCACAGCAACACCATTCTACTTGCATGTATCACTGTGGCAGTCCTCTCTCATTTGGGCAGATTTATACTGATGCTCCTCACCATGCCCCAACCCCTATTTCAGCTACTCTGGATGTACATACAGGTGTCTGCAGTTGTGCCCCTCTCCTGAAGCCAATAAATATGGCAATGGGCCAGACACATACTTGGCCTGTGCTTGAAGACAGATGGGCTGGAGTATGCCCCATCCTCCTTCTCTTACCCTAAGCTCCACACTGCTCTTCAATTATGTCATGGTTTTTGCCAACTTTTTCTAGGGCACTGATATCTGAAAAGGAGTTCCACCATGATTTCAAGACAACATCTGGCTGCTGTCTAGCCTTATTCCTGTCTGCTCCCAGTAGAGTGGCTCTTGTCCTACCATTCTTGGACTAAACTCCTTGCATAATTCTAGGTCCTAACAAGCTGTTTGTCCAGTCTCTGTTTGGCATTTCCAAAACCATGAACTTTGGCTGGCATCTCCTTGTTTGTATCTCCCTTGATTGCCCTTGGAATTTTTCAAGTGTATGCTGGTTTAGGCTTGGTGTCAACTACTGGCATCTCTTTTAATGAACCTATTAGCCCATTTTTATACTCCAGTAAGTTCAATCCAAGAATGCTGTGACATCTGCTGGGAACTAATTGTAGAATTCAGAATATTCTGAAATCTCTGTGCTGAAAGATTATTTACTTTAGATCATGTTAAACCTAACCTGTCCCAGTCCTGCCCCAACCATGCCGTAGCCCTGCCCCAGCTGTCTATGATTATAGACTTGCTGAAGTCACAGCTTTACCTAGTCTGGAACTAGTTATGATCTACCCAGGAAGACTACTAGAAATTCCCTCCTCATTAGCAAGAGGGATGATTTGGGACTGGAAATAGTTTATAGCTGTCTTGGGCCCAGAGCCTGAGGGATAAATAGAACCTAAGAGCTTGGAAGAGAATTGAGCTGCGGCCACTCACCTGACCCCCTTCCCTCAAATATGGAGCTAAGAATCAGGAACTGGAGTCTTAAGCTCTGAAGCCTACATAATAAACTTAGAAACTAGAATATACTTACCTAGTCCTGCCAGCTTCCTCTACATTGGGCTAGTTTCCCTGAATTGTAGGCAAGCTCTATATATTGGATGGTGAAGTAGGGTTGGATTAAGGGGCATCCCAAAGGGAAGCCATGATAGTGATAATGAAGGTGATGGCAGTCGTGTACACAATGCTGGTGGTGATGGTAATGGTGGCTGTGGCAGTGGCATCAGTGGTTGTGGTGGCTATAGAGGTGGTTATGATGATGATGGAAGGGTTTACTCAGCCTTTTTGTAAAGTTATTTGAAGTTCACAAGAGAATTCTTGGAAACTCCCTTGAGTTGAACTTTATTCAGGCATTTCTCCTCTTTTATGTTATTGCCTGCTTTATTAAAGATCCATTTCCCCCTACAATAAGTACTGCTTCTTCACAAAATCACAAACTAAATCCCAAAATGCTGCTATAAATATGACACATCTTTAGTAGTGACATCTGCTTTTATTGCCCACAATCTTTGGATTTGGCTGACCTTCTATCATTACCTCAGTAACAGAGTCTCCAAACCACACTTATGTCTAGGACATCACTGAGAATCTCCTCTATGCTGGGAAGGTTCTTGCCAGAAGGCTTGTGAATCAATAGATTTTCTTGTATGTTTTTAATAGAACAAATTGTATACAATTGCTGTAATCTAGGTATCAATATTATTGACTCAGCATTTTCCTAAACAATAATGGCTGTCTTCATCTGAAAGCTTTAGAAAAGACCTACACAGGATTGGTGTAAGGTAGAGAACACAGAAGCCCCATGAATGCATATGGGAAAAACAACACATTTATAAAAACAGGCAAACCACTTGTAACATAGATCTCCTGAAATGGTTAATGTGGTAGAAATATCAAAGGGACTTTAAGGTAAAGGGGATAGAATACAACATACATTTGTTGACCACATCTAAGATTGCTAAGGAGAATACAAGCTGCCCAGTTAAATTTTAATTTCAGATAAAAACAAATAAGATTTTAGTATATGTGTCCCAAATATTGCATGATGACATGGCCAAGTATACATTAAATAAGTTTTTCCAACCAAATGATTTCAAAAGCAAAATTACAAAATACTTTCAAATATTTATAACAAAAATTTAATGTATAATGAGAATGTGGGTATATATGGATATATTTGATATGATTTGGGGTAGGAATCAGCAAAAGTTAGATATTGGGACAAAGATCTTAAAGTGGTGCCACATGGATATGGCATATCTGGATTTCAAGCGAACAGTTAACAAAGCACCTTCTGAAATCCAGATGGGATTAGATGGAGATACAATTTTTAGGAGATAATTCAGTTATGTGAAGTCACAAGGTTGAGAAAGTATATCTCTCCTTTTACGTGTGCTAAAATATGCACTAAATTTGCTATTTTACCCACTTTTAAGTGTGCCATTCAGTGGTATTAACTACATTAAAATGTATAACCACCACCATTAAATATTCCAGAAAATTTCCATCATTCCAAACATAAACTCTGTTCCAATCAAGCAATAACTCCTGACAACCCCTGGTAACCTGTATTCTATCTTCTATCTCTATGAATTTGCCTATTCTAGATAATGCATATAAGTGGAATTAGACAATATTTGTACTTTGGCTTCTGACATTTCTTTTAGCCTAATGTTTTCTGGGTTCATCCATGTTGTAACATGTATCAGAACTTCACTCCTTTTTATGGCTTTTTAATATTCAATTGTATGTATAGTCCACATTATGTTTATCCATTCTTCTGTTGATGGACATGGGTTGTTTCCACCTTTTGGCTACTGTGACTAATGCTGCTATGAACACTGGTGTGCAAGTATCTGGTTGAGTCCCTGTTTTCACTTCTTTTGGGTATATACCCAGGAGTGAAACTGCTATATCATATGATAATTCTATGCTTAATTTTTTCAGGAATAGTCAAACTGTTTTCCAAAGCAATTGCATGATTTTTCATTCCCACCAGCAATGCATGAGTGTTCCAAATTCTCCTCATCCTCACCAACATTTGTTATTTTCCTTTTTTAAAAAAATAGCCATTCTAGTGAATGTGAAGTGATATCTTGTGGTTTTTTATTGCATTTCCCTAATGGCTAATGATGCTGAGTACATTTTCATGTGCTTATTGGGCATTTGTTTATTTTCTTTGGAGAAATAGCTATTCAAGTCCTTTGCACATTTTAAAATTAAGTTGTTTGGCTTTTTGGTCATTGAGTTATAGGAGTTCTTTATATACTCTTGATATTAAACCTTAATCAGACATATTATTTGCAAATATTTTCCCCCATCCTGTGGGCTATCCTTTCATGCTCCTGATAGTGTCCTTTGATGAGCAAAAGATTTTAATTTTGATGAAGTCCAATTTGTCTATGTTTTCTTTGTTACTCGTATGTTTGGTGTCATATTTAAGAAACCATTGCTAAAAGCAATGTCATGAAGATTTTCTCCTATGTTTTCTTCTAAGAATTTTATAGTTTTAGCTCTTAATTGGACTATTTGCCCAATTTTGGGTTAATTTTTGTGTATGGTCTAAGTTAAGAATCCCACTTCAATTTTTTTTGCATGTGGATATCCAGTTTTCCTAGCATCATTTGTTGAAAAGATTGTCCTTTCCCCTTTCAATAGCCTTGGCATCCTTGTCAAAAGTCAATTTACCATATACATGAGGGTTTACTTCCAGGCTCTCTATTCTATTGCATTGGTCTATGTGTCTATCCTTAGGCCAGTATCACAATTGTTTTGATTATATATTTTTTAGTAAGTTGTTTTAAAAAATTTATTTTTATAACATGTATACAAGTCAAAATTTCCCATTTTAACCACTTTCAAGTACACAATTCAATGGTATTAATTATATTCATAATATTGTGCTACCATCACCAACACCCATTACCATAAATTTTTTTGTCAACACCAAAAGAAACTCTGCACACATAAGCAATAGCTCCCCATTCTACTTGTCCCTGGCCACTTACAGTAAGATTTAAAAAGTTTTTTATTGCACAAGTTGTAGGTTTATAGAACAATCATGTAAAAAATACAGAGTTCCTATATACACCCTGTTCTGATTTGCTGAAGCTGCATTATGCAAAATAGCAGAAATGGATTGGTTTTTATAAAGGGGATATATCAGGTTACAAATTTACAGTTCTAAGGCCATCAAATAGTCCAAACTAAGGCATCAAAAGAGAATACCTTCACTGAAGAAAGGCCAATGGCATCTGGAACACCTCGGATAGCTGGGAAGACATGTGACTGATGTCTGCTGGTCCTTTGCTCCCGGATTGCATTGCTTTCAGCTTCTGATTCAAGTGGCTTTCTCCTTAAGCATCTGCAGGTTCTCACTTAGCTTCTCTGGGTCAAACTCTGGACTTTATCTCTTATCTCCAAAAGTTTGATTTCAACGTCTGTCTCCAAAATGTCTCTGGGCATTTTCTTTCTAAGCATCTCTCTCTCTGAGCTCTCTTCAAAATGTCTCTGCCTTTTATCCTCTCATAGAGGATGCCAGTAAACTAAGACCCACCTTGAATGGGCGGGGTCACACCTCCATTGAAATAATCTAATCAAAAGTTCTTGCTCTCAATTGGGTTGTTTCCCCATGGAACAACCTAATCAAAAGATCTGACCCGCAATAGGTCTGCCCCTACAAGATTTGATTAAAAGAAAATGGCTTTTTCTGTCATATATAATAGATTCAAACCACCACACACTCCTTTTGTTGTCATTTTGCATTAATGTATTACCTTTGTTACAAATAATGAAAGAATTTTAAAATTGTACCATTAACTATAGCCCACAGTTTACATTAGGTATATTTTTCACCATATAGCACCCTACTAACATCTTGCATTCGTGTGTTATATTTGTTATAATTCATGAAAGAATATTTTAAAAATTATGCTATTAACTGTTGTCCATCATATAAAATAGGGTTCACTGTGTTAAACAGTCCTATGTTTTATCTTTCAATTTTTATTCTAAGAACATATATGCAACCTAAAATTTTCCCTTTTAACCACATTTAAATATACAATTCAGTGCTGTTAATTACATTCACAATGTTGTCCTATCTTCACCGCCATCTATTTCCAAACATTCTCTACCCCCAATCTAGCCCATGGTAACCCATATTCAAGATTCTGACTCTATGAGTCTGTTTATTCTAATTATTTCCTATCAGTGAGATCATAAAATATGTCTTTTGTGTCTGGCTTATTTCACTCAACATGATATCCATATTGTGGCATGTATAAGAACTTCATTAATTTTATTCTATTACATGCATATACTACATTTTATTTATCCATTCATTGGTTGACAGACACTTTGGCTGCATCCACCTTTTGGCAATTGTTAATCTCACCATGAGCATTAGTGTACAAAGATCTGTTCAGGTCCCTGCTTTCAAATCTTTTGGGCATATTCCTATACATGGAGTTTTGGGTCATATGGTAGTTCTACACCTAAGTTTCAAAGGAACTGGCAAGCTACCTTCCACAGTGACTGCACCATTTTACATTCCCACCAAAACTGAATGAGTGTTCCTGTTTTTCCTCATCCTCTCCAACAATTGTAATTTTTTTTAAATAGCAGCCATTTTAGTGGGTGTGAAATGGTATCTCATGGTTTTAATTTGCATTTCCTTAATAGCTAAAGAAATTGAGCATCTTTTCATGCGCCTTTGGGTGATTTGTATATTCTCTTTGGGGAAATGTCCATTCAAGTTTTTACCCATTTTTAAAATGGGTTGTTTGTCATTTTATTGTTGAGTTGCAGGATTTCTTTATATATTGTGAATATTAAATCCTTAGCAGATATGTGGATTCCAAATATTTTCTCCCACTGAGGTATATTTTCACTTTCATGATAAAGTCTAAGAAACCATTGCCTAACACAAAGTCTTAAAGATGGTTGCCTAGATTTTCCTCCAGGAGGTTTATAGTCATGGTTTCATATTTTGGTCTTTGGGATAAGGGTCCTCCTTTATTCTTTTCCATATGGGTATCCAGTTCTCCTAGCACGACTTGTTGAAGAGACTGTTCTTTCTTAATTGAGTGAACTTGGCAGTCTTGTCACAAATTAATTGGCTATAGATGTGAGGGTCTATTTCTGAACTCTCAGTTCAATTCCATTGGTCTATATATCTGTCCTTGTGCCAGTACCATGCTGTTTTGACACTGAAGCTTTGTAATAAGTTTTAAAGGCAGGAAGTGTGAGTGCTCCAACTTCATTCTTCTTTATCAAGACTGTTTTGTACATTTGGAGCTCCTTACTCTTCCATATAAGTTTGATGATAGATTTTTCCATTTCTGCAAAGAAGGCTGTCAGAATTTTGATCTGTATTGTGTTGAATCTGTAAATTGCTTTGGGTAGAATTGACATCTTAACAATATTTAGTCTTCTAATCCATGAACGTCCTTCCATTTATTTAGATATCCTTTGACTTCTTTTAGCAAAGTTTTATAGTTTTCTATTGACATTGGACAATCTAATCAGTAAGTGTCTTGGCATAGTTCTATTAGGATCTATTCTGTTTGGGGTATGCTGTACTTCTTGAATCTGTAATTTTATGTCTTTCATAAGAGTTGGGAAATTTTCAGTGAATATTTCTTCTATTATTCTTTCTGCCCCTTTTCCCTTCTCTTCTCCTTCTGGGACACCAATGATACATACATTCCTGTGTTTCATTTTGTCCTTAAGTTCCCATAGACGTTGCTCATATTTTTTCCATTCTTTTCTCTATCTATTCTTTTGTGTAGGCTTTCAGGTGCCTTGTTCTCCAGTTCCTGAGTGTTTTCTTCTGTCTCTTGAGATCTGCTGTTGTATGTTTCCATTGCATCTTTCATCTCTTGTGTTGTGCCTTTCATTTCCATAGATTCTGCCCATTGTTTTTTTGAACTTCATGTTGTCATTCAGCTCCCTAAGACCCTGCTTGTATTTTTCCATTTTTTGCCCTATCTGTTCTTTTGTGTGTATGAATTCACATCTTGTCTTCCATTTCACTGATCCTTTCTTCTGCCTGTTCAAATCTATTGTATCCCTCCATTGTCTTTTTCATCTCCTCCATTATGCCCTTCATTCCTATAAGTTCTGCCACTTGTTTTTTCAAGTTTATGAATTCTTCTTTATGGTCATCCAGTGTCTTCCTTATATCCTTCATCTCTTTTGCTATATCTTCCTACTATATATGTAGAACCATCAATTTCTTCTTTCAACTCTGTCAGTATTTGCTTCATATATTTTGGGGCTCTGCTGTTAATTGCATATATATATTAAAATTGTTACATCTTTCTATTAACTGTTCCCCTTTATCAGCATATAATGACCATCTTTGTCCCTCATAACTGCTTTTGACTTAGAGTCTATTTTATCTAATATAGTATACCCACCCCAACTATCTTTTGGTTGCTACTTGCATGGTATATTTGTTTCCATCCTTTCACCCTCAACCTACTTCTATCTTTCACTTTAAAGTGAGTCTCTTACTGACAGCATATAGTTGGGTTATTCTTTTTTATCCATTCTGGCAATCTCTGCCTTCTGACTAGAGAGTTTAATCTGTTTACATTTAAAGAGATTATTGATAATTCACGACTATATTCTCCCATTTTGCTATTTAGCCTTTGTAAATTGTATGCCATATTTTTCCCTCACTTCCATTAAAGCCTACTCTTATATTTATTTGCTTTTTTGTATGCTGTATTATATTGAGCATTTTCTATTTTCTCTCTGGATATATTTTTCATATGTTTTCCTGTGGTTACAATGGGTTTGAAATTTAACATCTTAAAATATGTAAAAATCATATTTGGTTTGATACCAACTGCTTTGGTTTGTTAATGCTGTCATTATGCAAAATACTAGAAATGGATTGGCTTTATAATGTGTGTGATGATTTGGATGTATTATGCCCCCCAAAACTCCATATTCTTTGGTGCAATCTTGTGGGGGCAGACGTGTTAGTGTTGATTAGGTTGGAATCCTTTGATTGCTTCCATGGAGATGTAACCCAATCAACTGTGTGTGAGACATTTGATTGGATAATTTCCAGGGAGGTGTTACCCCACCCATTCAGAGTGGATCTTAATTGAATCACTGGAGTCCTATAAAAGTGTTCACAGAGGGAGGTGCTGCAGCTGAGATAGGCATTTTGAAGAATGCCATTTAGAAACAACCTAGGAGCAAGCAGATGCCAGTCACATGCTTTCCCAGCTAATAGAGGTTTTCTAGACACCATCCATGCTCTTCAGTGAAGGTTTCTGCCTTTGTTTGGATGTTTTCATGGCCTTCAGACTGTACCTTTGTAACCAAATAAACCCCCTTTATAAAAGTCAATCCATTTCTGGTATTTTGCATAATGGCAGCATTAACAAACTGAAACAAAGGGGGTTTATTTGATCACAAATTTACAGCTCTGAGGCCACAAATGTCCAAACTGAGGCATCAACAAGAAGATACCTTCACTGAAGAATGGTCAATGGCACCCAGAACACCTCTGTCAGCTGGGAAGGCATGTGGCTGGTCTCTGCTCTTCCTTTGCCTCTGTGTTGTGTTTAAAAAATGGCATTCTCCAAAATGTCTCTTGGCTTCTTTTAGCTTAGCATCTCCAAATGTCCTATTGTCTGCATCTTCAAACATTAGCAAGCATCTTGGTCTCTCCAAAAGTCTCTCTCAGCTGCACTTATCTCCTTCTGTCTCTGAACTCTCTTTTAGGACTCCTGTGATCTAACTTAGACACACTCTGAAATGGGCGGAGTAACACCTTCATGGAAATAACTTAAAGATATCACCCACAGTTGGGTGTGTCATATCTCCATGGAAACACTCAATCAAAATGTTTCAACCAACAAGATTGGATTAAAAGATCATGACTTTGTGGGGGACATAATCAATCCAAACCTGCACACCAACTTAACTTCAATGGCATGCACATATATTTTTCATGTACCTCTTTGTCCCTCCACCATTCTTTTTGTACTTGTTACCACATATATTGGTACATTTTATGTCCAACAACCATATATTTATCATTACTTTTTGTGCATTTGCATTTTAATATCTGTAAGGAAGCAAGAAGTGGAGTAGCATACCAAGCAATACAATGCCATAATACTGTGATTTATAATTCCCCAAATGGTTGCCTTTACTGCAGGCCTTTATTTTTATGTTGCTTTGAACCATTGTTTCATGTCCTTTTCTTTCAGTCTGAAGATCTCCCTTTAGCATTGTTTGTAGGTCACATCTAATGGCTATGATTTCTTCCTGCTTTTGTTTATCTGAAAATATCTTAACCTGTCCTTCATTTTTGAATGAAAGTCTCACCAGATTTAAAATTCTTGGCTGACATTTGTTCACTTTTAGCACTTTGAGTATTTCAACCCATTTCTTCTTGCCTCCATGGTTTCTGATGAGAAAACAGTACTCACTCTAATTGGGACTCCCTTATATGTAACACATTGCTTTTCTCTTGCAGCTTTCAGAACTCTTTCCTGTCCTTTGCATTTGATAGTGTAAACAACATAAGATGGGGTATATTTTACTTCATATTTATCCTGTTCTCTGTGCTCCTTAGCTGTGCATATTCACATCTTTTTGTAATTTTGGGCAGTTGCCTGTCATTACTTTGAATATTCCTTCTCTCATTCTTTTCCTTCTGGGACTCCCCTAATGCATATGTAGTTCCACTTCATTGTGTCCCATAGCTGAGTTAGCTTATGTTGCTTTTGATACTCCTTTTTTCTTTCTGCTCCTCAGACTGACTCATTTCAAGTGTCTTGCCTTCATGTTCACTAATTCTTTCTTCTGCCAACTCCTATCTGCTCTTGAAACCCTCCTGGGTATTTTTTATTTCAGTCATTGTGGTTTTCAACTCCAGTAGTTCTGTTTGTTTCCTTTTTATATTTTCTATCTCTTTACTAAGTTTCTCATATTCCTCTTTCATTGTTTTTCTGATATCCTTTAGTTCTTTCTATGTGCTTTCCTTCATCTCCTTCAGCATTTTTAAGATCACTTTTAATGGTTTTTGTTATGTCCACATTCTCATCTTCACTGGTGTTTTATCTATTTTCATCTTCTTCCTTAGGATGGGCCATCATTTCCTGCTTTTTTTTGTCTTGTACTCTTTTGCTGCACACTGTACATTTTAGAATTTTAAAATGTTATCTCTGGGGTTTACTCCCTCAGATGTCTTCTTCTTGGCTTTGTAACCAGCTGGTGATAGGAGAGAGATTTTCTTGAGCTTTAGCCCTCCTATTAGGGATGTCTGCCCAATGCAAATACAGTGTGCAGGGTTTTTCTGTTTTTCTTGTCCTCTGTCTTGTCCTGGGCTTTTGCATGTTAGTTGTTTTGGAGTTCCCCCATTTCTAAGAGATTGTCTCCTCTGCTTCTCTGGAGACAGACTTCCCTCTCCCTGTATTGGTAGCTTGCAGGTCTTTGTTCCATACTGTCTGCCTGTATAGCCTTTTTCACTCCTTTTGTTGTCTCATGATGCTTTCATCTGAAGGGAAAATTCTGATAGGGGGTCACCCAGATGTACTTTTCCAAGTCAGTCTTTCCTAGCCAGTACAGGGCCTTGGCCCCACAATGAGGTTGCAGATCAGCTCCAAATTTCCCTATGAGGGAATCAGGAAGGGTGCCAAAATCTTCAATGGCTCCCCAAAGCTGTGCTTTCCTGGCCTACTCAGCAAATGCAGCCCTTTGGCTAACTGCTTTGGTTCTGATGAATTGCTAGGTCTTTAAATTTCCCCTATCTCCTCTTCTGTCCAGGGAGGGTTGAAACAATGGCAGCCACCACCTTTGTTAGGGTGGGTTGAAACAATAACTGTCTTCAGAGCTGGGACCCAGCAATTTGAATTAGCTAAGCAAAAGTGGTGACCAGTGGTCACTCATGCCCACCCCTGTTCTTGAGGAAGAGGATTTTCCTATCCTTTTCTGACACCAGCAGCTAGCCAGGATTGGGCCCTCTGGTGGCCTACCATGAGGGTGTGAGATGGGTGCCAGTGGCTGCCACACAGAGAGAATAATTTACTGTTTTATACCTCAATTTATGAGTCTCTTCCTCCCACTCTTCCATGGATGCTGTACAGTGTTCTTCTAGCTTCTGGGGTTTCAAAATCATTATTTCAGACAGTTTCTATCTAATAGTTGTTTTCATGGAAGGACTGAGTCCTGGAACCCCCAACTCCACAATTTTCCCTGGAATTTTCCATATTCATTCTATTTTATTCCTCTACCCAGTCCATATTCTCCTTGCCCTCAGCAAGCACTTCAGCTCATCATGTTTCTTTGCCTGATGGGGTGACCCAGACCTTCATTCACAGAGAGTCTGGGCAATTAATAGTCCTGTCTCAATTGTGTGGTTGTGGTATTCCATTGATTTTAATCACAGAGCATGGTGATTATAAGAGACACCCTAAAAGATATCTTGTATTCCAGACATACCCTTGTTTACATCCAGTGTGTAACAGCAGCCTAATTTTCTCTTGATAATCAAGATCAGTCACACACACCCATACAGTAACTCCCTTATTGGCATGTTGATTCAGAGGCATAAGGAGCACAAAGCCATAAAATGGCAGTCTTAACTTCCAGTTTAATAGAATCATTGTTATGCCCCCTGCTGGAAGCATTCCTCCATTTGGATCTAAGACCTCTAGACTAACAGAGAATAAGGTCATGGAGACAGGAAGCAAAAATTTTGCTAGAGGATCACTACAGCTAATAGTGAGTAGTTTCACTCCCATTTCCAAGCCTTGATTGTTGGATCCATGAATGCTGGATATGGAAGAAAAACACCATATATTTGACACTAATTTACAGCATATTCAGCCTCTGAGGTAACATTACCCCCACCCTACATGGTATTTCTATCTAGATGTCACTGCAACTAAGTATTCAAAAAGGCACTCCAAAGTTTTATCAAGCCAGCTGGTCCAGGATGATGGAGAACATGGAAAGACCAGTGAATTACATGAGAATGGGTCCACTGCTGCACTTTATCGACTGTGAAACAGATACATTTATCAGAAGCAATGATGTGTGAAAGACCATGATGGTGGATAAGACATTCTGTAAGTCCATGGATAGTAGCTTTGGAAGAAGCATTGCATGCATGGAAGGCAAATTTGTACTCAGAGTGTCTATTCAAGTAAGAGCAAAGTGCTACCCTTTTCATGATCAAAATGGTCCAATGTAATCAACCTGGCACCAGTTGGCAGGTAGATTACCTCTGGGAATGGTGCCGTATTGAGGACTCAGTGTTGGTCTTTATGGCTGACAGATTGGGCACTCACCAGTGGTTGCACCCAGGTCAGACTTGTGAGTAGAAATTCATGTTGCTGAGCCTATGCATACCTTCCATTCCTGCTGATAGAATGACTTTATTCATCAGTGGCTGGAAAAAGGGGCAGACTGGTAATAATGAAAAGGTCATCTTATCCATTTGATTATTAAAATCATTGTCTGTGGTGTCACCCTTTGGTGAGCATTCAGATGGAACACAAATATCTTCATGTGTTTTTCTCATTCAGAAAGGTCTATTCACATACCTCTATCCCAGACCTCCTTGTTGCAATATTTCCAATCATGACTAGCCAGTCAAACCATTGGTCACAGATTATGAAATGGGATGCACTCATAATTCTGGCTATTTCTCTCTCCAAGAAAAATGAACAACCAGGTGCAATGCTTGAAGTTCTGCCACTGGGAGGATTTCCCTTCACCACTGTCCATCAGGAATATCCCAGAAAGGGGCTGTAATGCTGCAGCTGTACACTTTTGGGTAGTGCCTGAATATAATGCAGAACCATCCATAAATTAGGCCTGAGTTTTCTCTCTTTGATCACCTGATTGTATTCAACTCTCCATTAGGTCATAGGTGTGAGCTGAGAAAGAGAAGATAATATATCAAGAGTAGTACCTGTGATCATTTGAGCCACTCCCCCATGTAAACTACTTGTGCCTTCAGGGAATGCTTGAGTCTGATCTCTTATATAGCACTTCCATTTGATGATGGAGTGCTGCTGTCCACAACCAACTTTGTGGTTGAGTAGGTTAGTAAACACTGTTAATGATGGACAGCTCAGGTCTCAGCAATTTTGTGGCCCTTGGTTAAGTGTTCTATTTCAACTAATGCCAAGTAGCAAACAAAAAGCTGTTTCTCAAAAAGAGAGAAGTGCTCTTCAGAGTGTGGCAGGGAGTTACTCCAAAATCTTAAGGGTCTGTGCTGTGATTCTCCTGTAGGGGCCTGCCAAAAGCTCCAATATAGCATCTACCACAGACACTTCAAGCATCATTAAATCTGCCAGTTCATATGGCCAAAGTGGTAAAAGACCTTGCATGGCAGCCTTGAGTTGTTTCAGAGCCTTCTCCTGTTCTGGTCCCTACTCAAAACTAAGAGCTTTTCAGGTCACTTGGCAAATGGGCCAGAGTAACACACCCAAAAGAGGAATCTGTTGCTTCCAAACTCTAAAGAGACCCACTAGGTGTTGTCCCTCTTTTTTGGTTGTAGGAGGGAACAAATTCAACAACTTATCCTTCACCTTAGAAGAGATATCTTGAATGCCCCATACCCCTGGACCACTAGAAATTTCAGAGGTGGAAGGCCCTTTAATATTTGTTGGATTTATTTCCTACCCTCTGACACATAAATGCCTTTCCAACAGGTCTAGTAGCTTCTGCTTCTTGTTCAATGGGTCTAATCACGGTAATGTCCAATCAACATAATATCACCAATGTAATATATTATGCAAGGGAAAGGCGATCAAAGTCCCTGCAGACTAAATTATGACAAAAGGCTTGAGAGTTGATATAACCCTGTGGGGCACTGTATAAAGATGTACCGCTAGCCTTTTCAGTTGAAAGCATGTTTCTTCTGATTGTCTTTATCACCAGGTATTGATAAAAAGCACTTGACAGATCAGTAGTTGCATACCTTGTACCAGAGGATGTTTTCATTTGCTCAAGCAATGAAACCACATCTGGAACAACAGCTGCAACTGGTGTACCACCTTGTTGAGTTGCAATAATTTACTCTCCCCCAAGATCCATCTGTTTTATGCAAATCCAAATATGCAAGTTAATAGGGGATATGTCGGAAAGCATATTTCAAGACTTGGAAGGTGGCACTAATCTCAATCCATCCAGGAATGCAGATGTGCATTTGTTTTACTATTTTCCTAGGTAGAGACAGGTTCTCATGGCTTCCACATGGGCCATCCTAGTATAATACCCCTCACTCCAGAGCTCAGGGAACCAATGTGGTGATTCTGCCAGTTACTGAGTGTGTCTATTCAAATTTTGCATTCTGTAACTGGAGAAATGACCACAAGATGGGTTCAGGGACTCACTGGACCCACTGTGAGATGGGACTGAGCTAAAACTCCATTGATCACCTGACCTTTATAAGCCCTTACTCTGACTGGTGGACAACTGTGATGTGTTAAGTCTCCTAGAATTAGTGTCGGTTCAGAGCCAGAGTCCAGAATGCCTGAAAAGTCTGAATATTTCCTTTTCCCCAAAAGACATTCACCCTGAAAATGGGTGTTGGTCCCTTTGGGGTAGGCTATGCGAAAGATTAACAATATAAATTTTTGGCCATGTAGCAGCGTCCTTTCTTAAGGTGTTCTGGGACTATTATCTCACTCAAAACTGGGAATTGATGGAAAGGTTGTCACTCTCTGTTTTGGTGATTGACTTCTGATCACTTTACTTAAAACTCTTCTGCTTATACAGACCAAGTAAGAAGGGAGTAGACTGTTCTTTACTAGGCACACCATAATCAACTAGCCAATGCCATTGATCTCTGAGTCAGAGTACTCTGATTACTGCTTTATTAAGTGCCACCAATTGGCCCATGTTCCCTGGGATCAAATGATCCCTATTGCACTTAACGATTCCAGTTCAGTGGCAGAAGTTGCCACTGTAATTCCTGACCTACAGAGAAGAGTGACCAAAGAGATATTTCAGGAAGCTGGGGATCCTCTCACAAATTTATTTCTCACATTTATGGTGAAAGCTGTGTCCTCTGGACCCTTCCAGGGTGGGAAAGTGGGTCTCACATTGCAATCTCCCTAAACCTTTTGATGCCTTCCTTTACAGTATACCAAGGCAATGCTGGCATTTAAGTTTAATTTAGTCTTAATTTAGTGTAGGCCATCTATTGGTCCATGTTTCAACTAACCAACCAAACTGTTTGAGCTCTTTCTAACCCCTTACAGGACAACATTGGATCCAGAATCTCTGTGGGCCCATATCAATAAATTTGGCCTAATCCAACTATGTTCCTGCCAACATTATCCCACACCATTAATATATTCCCACATATATTCCATAAATTTCTGTTGTATAAATTGGAAAGCCCATGCATTCCTTTGGTGTGAAGCACATCTCCTTATGGGTTACCCTTCATACCTCAGCCTTCCTTGTCTCCTGGGGCATGAGTCTTGTTAAAAGTCTAGAAGAAAAGAGCAGTGGTGGGGTAGGTCCTGGGAACCAAAAGCAGTGTCTTGCAAGGCAACTACCTCAGGGGAGTCTATTACAGATTTCTCAGGCTAAACAGGTTAATCTACATCCACAGGGGTGGTAAGGCTGCTTTTACTGGCATATATGTCTCAGCAGAACTTAAGTATTCAATGTCCCAACTTTCATCAAGTTCTGCTCCTACTTCCCATTACAATTTTCAGGATCCCATTCCTACCTATCCCATGCCTACCCATTCCTACAACAGACACTGTGAGTTTGGGAATGCAATTTACACTGGACTTCATTGGATTTCACAGGATGAGATTCTACATTTGTTTTTTGGAAATATAAGCTCTGTAGCTATAGGAGATAAGGGTTACTTGCAGGACAGATGTAGAAACTTCAGAAGTTCTTATGCTGGGAATTTGAAACCTTGAGCTCAACCTTTCCTTTCCCCACTCTCTCCAGTGCAGTTAGAAGCAAAAAGCTATTCTCATTTTACTCACTAGTTTTAAAAAAATGTTCTAAGTAATCAAATACAAAGTCACTAAGAACTTTGCATTTTATAAGTATTTGAATAAGAGTATCTGTGCCAGTTTGGATGCGTTATGTTTCCCAAAATGCCATTATCTTTGATGCAATTTTGTGGGGGCAGATGTATTAGTGTTGGTTAGATTGGAATCTTTGAGTGTTTCCATGGAGATGTGACTCAGTCAACTGTGAGTGAAATATTTGATTGGATAATTTCCATGGAGGTGTTACACTGCCCATTCAGGGTAGGTGTTAATTAAATCACTGGAGCCATATAACAGTGCAGCTGTGAGTGACATTTTGGAGAGCAACTTAGAGTGACATTTGAAGAGGAGCTGCAGTTAAGAGAGGACAAAATACCCCATGAGCAATATTTTGGCGAATGCCATTTTGAAACACAACCTGGGAGCAAACAGATGCCAACCACAAGCCTTCTGAGCTAACAGAGGTTTTCTGGATGCCATTGGCCATTCTTCTGTGAAGGTACCCTATGGGTGATGCCTTAGCTTGGACACTTCTATGGCCTTAAGACTGTAACTTTGTGATACCATCAGAAAACACGGTTCTAAATAGTCAGGCCTGCCTGATTCTGCATCAAACAGAGAAACAAGTCTCTGCTTTGGTGAGAAGATGAGTTTATTCAAGATACATCAACAAGGAACTGGAGGAAAAAAAAGCTTTCCAAGACCAGTTCAGAGTGAGAAGAGTTCTTTGGGCTTTTATAACCCCAAACAGACAAAGAAATGGCCAGAATCCAGAGGAAAGTAGGAGAGAAAGAAAAAAAAAAATAGAAGAGAGAAAGCTTTTGGTTAGAATCTTCTGTTATCTTGAAGTCCTCCCCTCATTCAGGCTTGTTTTTCAAGAAAAAGGCAGTGGCCTTGAGACCATCTGGTGATATCCCTTGCATGTTCCTGCAGGCAATGCTAGGAAAGTTCCCAGGAACAAAGAGTAAGTTTTTGTTGTTGAGATTAGAGCAACAGCAAGTTATTTTAACAAGGGCTTTTTATGCTTAGAATAACTCAAAGATGCTTGTGTGAGATGAACTTAATAAACATTTTCCAGGTAAAGAATTATATTGAATATTTTATAGTTATCCAGCTATCAAACCTCCCCTTTTTGTGAGACATTTTATTATTCTTAAGAAACAGTATCTTGTGAGTATTTCTTATAAAAGAGAAAGTTGGTGGCGGTCTTTCTTCTTGTAACTGCTTCCTACTGAGCAAGGGCAAAGAGGTTTTTATATTAATCTGGAAGATGCTCTGGGCATAAACCTACATATACAATACAGGCAACAGTAAGACAAACATATGGCAAGCAGAATAAAAAACATGCTCATAAGGGCTATTTTCCATTTTATAGTAAATTCATTAACCACTCAGAAAATGAGTCCAGTTTACTATAATCTTTAACATGTTCAATATCATCCTGCATATGATTTAATATTGAAGAGATATTGTTATATTTATCTGGTATATATGTGCAGCACTTAATGCCAATGAATGCACAAGTTTTCTCCTGAGCTGCATTGGGTGTCAAGCTTGCAATACTATACATGCTGTCTTCCCATAGGAGCAGGACTTAGTGTTAATTATGTTTTTAGGTTTCAAACACATCACTCTGGTAATTATAATTCTAGGAGGTATGTCCTTTGTACAGTTGTTATAGAGCAGCATCATTGCTCCTCTGGGAAACAGGACAGTGGGCTCCAAGGTTCTATTGGTCTGTCTCACAGTGCCCTCCAGCACCATGCAACAGAGCCAGTCTGAAGGCAGTGTCCACTGAAGAGCCAAAGTGACTGAGTCTTTTCTGGCAGGCAGAGGCAAAGTTGTCCATGTTAAAGGTGTTTGCAGTAACAGAAGAGTCCCATCAACTTCTGGAGCATGTCCATGTGATGTGGTTGATACCTTTATAGTTTTAGGGACCACAGAAATGGGTCTAGCTAATAACTCCAATGGGGAGACATCATGCACAGTACTAGTATCCTAGTTTAAACATGTAAGCACTTTAGTTCAAACAGAGGTCTAATTTTTTTCTATACATTTTTACTAAGGTTATGTTAGATAATGGATAGAACATAATTTATATACTTGCCTTTTTTAAAAAGTTCTTTTTTGTTGATGATGATGAAGCTCTGACTTGTAGCTAACTGCAAGCACTTTCAGAGAAGCATCAGAGTAAAACAATGTACAAACAAGGAAATTTGGCTGCTTCTGTGACATATAACATTTTTTTCTTTCTTTTTTTGCTTTTTTCTTTTGTTAGTTTTTTCTTTTTTTTTTCCTTTTTTTAAAACATTTTAAAAAATAACTAAAACCATAACTAGCAGTACTATATTGTTGTTTAATATTATGCAGCTTAGTAAACAAAAGCTTAGAAAGTTTTAATTTTTATAATGTTTAAATATTTCTTCTGTAACTTATAACATATTACATGAATTTAACCATTTTTAGCACTTTATTTTTTTTCAAGGTGAAAGAACAAATTCTTTGTAACTGTTGGGAATAAAAAGATATTCTTTAGGGCTTGACCTTGAGAAAGCAAAATGTTAAAAGTTGTTATGTTTGAGACAGAATTTGGTTTTTCATTTAACGAAAGTTAAGGAAAAGACTTAACTTTTTTAAAAGTGAGAAGAAAATATTTTTAAACAACCAAGGAATTGATAAAGTTAACACAAAGTACAAGAATTTATTTTGATAAAACACTGATTTTCTGCTTTTTTACACTGATTATTCAGAAAAAAAATTTTTTACAACCTCTTACTAGAAACACATTAATAATCCAAGGAAATTTTTTTACTTTTAAAGAGAGAAAATTATTTTTTTTGTTTGACTAAGGCTTAAAAAATTTTAAGATAGACCCATCAAATCCTTTCTGGACAAAATTACTTTCTTTCTTTCTTTTTTTAAATAAATACAGATTTTTTGTTTCATATTAAATGTTACCAAAATGATTTTGGATTTTTTTTCAAGCAAACATCTTACAACATACAATTACCATTAGAATTAAACTTGTTAGAATAATATTAAATATTTTAAAAACTTTAGAGAATGCTTTTTGAAACAGCAATTAACAATCTTTTGACAAGGATTTCCCACCAAAAAACACAATGATTTCATTTTGTATGAATTTTGAGATTCATGAAAGTATTTTGTTTTCTCAGTTTTGTTAAATTCTCTATAGGCATATTGGCTCTATGTATATGTCGATTACCATATAACTGAATGAGGTGAAGCCACAAATAAGCTTTACAATCTTGTATAACAATTATTAAATCAGAATATTTGAGAGGAATTCTCAATGTTTTTGCTATTTGGAATCCCATGGCTGCTCCTCTATGCCCACATTTTTATGTATCATAAGGCAGCTTCCTCAGCAGGTGTGGTACATATTAGGAGGATATGGGCTAAAGCATTTGCTTTGTGGTTACTAGAAGTTTTCCCAAATTAGTTAGTTACCCAGCAAAGTATTCTCTTATTTTTTAATGTAGTGTGCCAACTTAGTACTGCTAAACATTTGAGGTTTGATGACAAGTTGAAGTGAAGACATTTAGTTTTTTGTTTTTTTCCCCATATACTGTAGATTTACCATGGTGATTACCAGGTAATTGATGGATACATCTATTTGGGGCATGGATCACTTAGGAAACAAAAAATACCTTTATACATTCACAAAGTTTTATTTAATATAAAATGAGTAACTATAGTTTTATTTACTGGCCAAACATGGCTGTTAAAGGACTTTGTGCTAGTGTCGTGGGTTTGTTTCTTTACATCTCAAACCTATAGTTTCTATTAGAAAAGGCCTGAGCCTTATCAGGTCACGGTTCAGCCAGTTTGAGCTTCATTAAGTAACCTCCCAATCAAATAAGAGTATAGGGACAGACAATATTTTAAAAGTAAAGAGCACTTAATACAAGAATTCAAATTTAATGTATATTACTGAAGGAGCACTTAAGGTAAAAGGAGCATGTTTACAATGCAAAAATAAATTGATACATTACCAAGCCTGGGGACTTCTGTCCCTTCAGGATGTAAGTGGATAGGAGATCAGAAGACCCCTCCTGTTTAAGTTATAGAGTATTTATAGAGCCTTGATTTAAGGTACATTTAATTAAGTCATATCCTATATGTTTGAACCACGGGTGATGAACTACAGGTGGTGAACCACAGGTGAGCAAAAATAAAGGAAGGTATACACAGTGTTATCAGAGATTGAAATTTAACCTTAAATGTCTGCAAAACTTTACTGAACATATTTTTACTAATTAAGCTCTTATTTCTGTAAGATCAATACAACACACTTTTTACTTATATAAAAACTAAAATTTAGAAATCACTATTAGTTATATCTAACTTAGTATAGTTTTTTATTTCATTTTATAATTAGTTTAACCATTGCATCATGTTGATAAGTATACATTTGATCAAAACCACATTCAGCTTTGTTACATTACTTATGATTTATTTATGATTAAAGTAACAGCTACAGCCCTAATCGGTTTTCTTTTTTTACACAGAGGACAGTATGGTTACATGTTATCTTTATCTAAGAAGGTTGAGAGGGGCTTTTTGCTTTCCTGAAAATATTTACAGCTTTTAACTGTTTAGCTTCTCCTGTAGTACAAACTTCTAATATAGGACTTGAAGGATATGAATCATTTGTCCCAGTTATTATAGTAAGGCTTTTCACTTTCTATTATTTGGAAATTGTAGTTGAGTATTTGGGGGTAAAATTCTGTTGAATATGCTTCTATTTCAGAAGGAATAACTGGTTCTTCACCATCAGAACAGAAAGAATCAGGTGGTATATGAGAGCAGCAAGGCTCCTCAGCTGTCTGATCCCTATAGAGAGAAGGAGTCAGAGTTCTCATTTTTAGACTCCTCAGTAGAGATATTATCCTGAGACACTGGTTTGAAAATTTACACTTTTGCTGAATTTTAAATTGTATCAGTTACTTTTGATGTCCTCCCAGCAATTTCAGGTTTTTGCAAGGACCCCATTGGCCAGGTTCTTTTTCTGACTTCTTAAATTAAAAAACTGGCAGGCCAGCACTTCTGTATGATTATTTCTCTTATCTAACTGCTCTGGAAGTCCTGATATTAAAGCAGAGGTGGAAGTCTGCATATTTTTTTAACTGTAACTTTTCCTTTAACTTGCAGATTTCTCTTTCTTGAGACAGCTTGCTATAGCTAGCCATACTGCATACAATGGCCAGCTGACTGCAGCTGTAACTCATCTGTTATTTTTACTAAATTTCATAAACTTTTGTTCTTGTAATACATTTTTAATTGAATAATTACCTGAAGGTCATCCCATTTTCTGGCCACTCTGCCCCTTTACTCAATTTATATTGTGGCCACACAGATTTGCAATAATGTACTAACATTTTTTAATGACACTCTCCAAGTCTAGACCAATTATTAAGAATAGTTCTGAAGGGAGATGTAGCTGGCACACTTTGAGAGTTTCCCATGGCTGAGCAATACCAACAGAAATTACAAATCAGAGTAGGAGCTCCTCAAATACAACTCGTTCCTGACACAAATGCAAACTGTGCAAACTGCACAAAATTCAAAAGGAGAACCACAAATCTGGGGTCATGGAGAGTGGGGTTCAAATCCACCGAGTCTGCATGCATGACCCCAGGATCAACTCAACTAGCCTTTTCACACAATAGGCCAATTGAAACAAAGGAAAACAAAGTGAACACAAGAAACAAAAGATCACACACTTACCCAGCACAGGGAAAGTCTCCACTGCAAAGTCACCTTCACCCTGATGTCCCTGGTGTCTGTCTGTGACAGGCACCTCCACCTGAACCCTCCAGTCCCAGTCCTCCAGGAAAAATTCCAGGGCAGCTACTAGGCACAGAGCCAAGGGGCCCAGGGGAGCCCCACAGTGAACAAGACATGGATCAGGGCTGCATTAAAGGCAGTGGGGGTCCTATCTGGGTCACCAAATTGATACCATCAGAAAAGACAGTTCTAAATAGTCAAGCCCTCCTGATCCCACATCAAATAGAGAAACAAGTGTCTTTGCTTTGGTGAGGTGAGTTTATTCAAGATGCATCAACAAGGAACTGAAGGAAAAAATAGCTTTCCAAGACCAGTTCAGAGTGAGAAGAGTTCTTTGGGCTTTTATAACCCCAAACATACAAAGAAATGGCCAGAATCCAGAGGAAAGTAGAAGAGAGAAAGAAAAAAAATAGAAGAGAGAAAGCTTTTGGTTAGAATCTTCTGTTATCTTGAAGTCCTCCCCTCATTCAGGCTTGTTTTTCAAGAAACAGGCAGTGGCCTTGAGACCATCTGGTGATATCCCTTGCATTTTCCTGCAGGCAATGCTAGGAAAGTTCCCAGGAACAAAGAGTAAGTTTTTTGTTGTTGAGATTAGGGCAACAGCAAGTTATTTTAACAAGGGCTTTTTATGCTTAGAATAACTCAAGGCTGCTTGTGTGAGGTGATCTTAATAAACATTTTCCAGGTAAAGAATTATATTGAATATTTTCTACTTATCCAACTATCATTTGTAACCAAATAAACTACCTTTATAAAAGCCAATCCATTTCTGGTATTTTGCATTCCTGCAGCATTAGCAAATTGGAACACATTTTGGTACCAGAGAAGTGGGGTGTTGGTGATGCTGTTTGCGAATACCAAATATGTTGGAACAGCTTTTTAAATGGATAAGGGGAATATTCTGGAAGAATTGTGAGGAGCTTGATAGAAAAGGCCTCAACTGCTTTGAAGAGACTGTTGGTAGAAATATGGACTCTAAAGATACTTCTGATGAGGCTTTAAACAGAAATGATGAATGTGTCATTGCAAACTGGAAGGAAGGCAATCATTGATTAAAAGTGGCAGAGAATTTGGCAAAATTGAGTCCTGGTGTCAGATGGAAGGCAGAATTTGAAAACAATGAGCTGAGGAAATTTCAACATTAAATATCAAAACATGTGGCCTGGCTTCTCCTTGAAGCTTATAGCAAAATATGACAGGGCAGAGCTAAGCTGAGAAAAGAACTTTTGGGTACAAAGAAACCAGAAATTGATGGTTTGGAAGATTATGGACTTCCAGAAAGTGAAACCCCAGAGGCTACAGCCCCACATGAGGATTCAACCAAACATGGAACCCGACCACCATTTCAGTACAAGCCAGGATTGGAGACAGAGTTATAGAAAGGATTTGTCAAAAGCCCTATTGTTTGATGGTTTTGGCCCCTGTGTGCTTCATGCCAAGCCAGTGAGATTTTTGAGAGAACTGTATAGCTAGAGCCATGGCCAGAATGGACTGGAAAGGATAGAGGAACAAATTGAAGGAAAAATTTCTCCAAAGACAGAGCCATGGAGATTGAGGTCTGGAGTCAAGAAGTCTCAGGCTGGGAGAGTGGAGCAAGCCCATGCACGTGGAAAGGGTGAGTTTGCCCTGCAGGCAGCATGTGGTCCTTCCCCCTCTATTATCAGGAAGAGTGCTGCTACCTGAGACCCCAGAGAGGTTGGAGTGTTATGGTGCCCGCGAGTTAAAGTACGAGACAGCCAAACAGAATTTAAAGAGCCTTTTATTAGCCAGCTAGCAGGCGGCTGCCATCTCTCACTCCGCGCAGGGAGTTCAGCAAGCAGCCCTCACCTGTGTGCGCTGGTGCCTTATATAGACAGAAACCGTATCCTAGAAACGCAAGCAAGCAAGCTATTCTAACAGAAGCAGAGTTGGCAGTTTAGCTCTTGATCACAAAAAACAATTACACAAAGAGTTTCACTTGGAACTGGCGCAGTTATTGATCATACAAAACAATTTCACAAAAACAATTTCACAAAGAGTTTCACTTGGGACTGGAGCAGCTATTATTAAAGGGTTACAAAAAGTTTCACTTGGACCTGGAGCAGTTATTGTTAAAAGGGTTACGTTTGGCTGATGCGTGCAACCACAGCTTTGCCTCCCCTAAACGGTAAAGTTTTGATTTCTTTAACTGGTACAGGCCCAGTCTCACTCCCCCCTCCTCATGGCCTAATGCTGTTTACACAACACTGTTGCTTTGCAGATGTTTTGGGATTAAGGGAAAGGGACCTCACTTCAGGAGCACATTCCCCAGGGATTGGGGAAAGCCTGGCTGCCACCCCACTGTTTGGAGAGGGGAGAGTCTTTGCCCCGGAGAGGCAGAATCTGGGTGGCATCCCAGTGTTTGAGGAGGGTGGGGCTGAGAAGAAGGTAGTCTCCCCAGTGTGTGGATATGTTGGAGCACTTACCCCAGCATTTGGAGAGAAAACAGCTGCCACAAGGGGCCTTCGGAAGGGTTGGAGTCCCACTCTCTCAAGCCCCAAGGATAAAACATGGTTCTATAAATGACTCTCAGACTTTGAAGTCTAATGGAGTTTGCCCTGTGTGTTTTAGGAACTGTTTTGGTCCTGTAAAACCTGTTTTCCTTTCAGTTTCTCACTATGACAATAGGAATGTTTATCCTATGACTGTCCCTCCTTTGTATATTGGAAGCACATAACTTGTTCTAAGTTTCACAGGTTCACAGCCAGAGGGGAGTTGTACCTTAGGAAAGACCATGCCTGTAACTGATTTTGATGGGATCTTGTAACTTGACTATTGTTACTGAAATGATTTAAGCTTTTTTCATATTGTGTGGGGATGAATGTATATTGTATATGGAAAGATCATGTCATTTTGGGGTCCAGGGTGTGGAATGTGCCAGTTTGGATATATTATGTCCCCCCAATCACCATTATTTTTGATGCAATTTTGTGGGGGCAGATGTATTAGTGTTGATTAGACTGGAATTCTTTGAGTGTTTCCATGGAGTTGTGATTCAATCAACTGTGAGTGAAACATTTGATTGGATAATTTCCATGGAGGTGTTACCTTGCCCATTCAGGGTAGGTGTTAATTAAATCATTGGAGCCATATAACAATGCAGCTGTGAGTGACAATTTGGAGAGCAACTTAGAGTGACATTTTGAAGAGGAGCTGCAGCTAAGAGAGGACAAAATGCCCCAACAGCAACAGTTTGGAGAACACCATTTTGAAACACAACCTGGAAGCAAGTGGACACCAGCTATGTGCCATCTAGCTAAAAGAAGTTTTCTGGATGCCATTGGCCATTCTTCTGTGAAGGAACCCTATGGCTGATGCCTTAGCTTGGACACTTTTATGGCTTTAAGTTTGTAATGTTGTAACCAAATAAACCCCCTTTATAAAAGCCAATCTATTTCTGGTATTTTGCATTCCAGCAGCTTTAGCAAACTGGAACAGTATCTAATAGTGATATTTTGCACATTTACACCACGACATCACACCAGGGACTATCAATGCTCTTGTAATCAGTGGAAATAGAGTGTTAGTGTCTTTTAATCTAAGTAGATTTGAGAACCAATTCCAAAGACACCATAAACAATTCTGAAAGTTCATCCTTAAAATTCTCTTCCTTTAGAACCAGTCTGGGTATTAAAATCCATATCAGTCAGCATTCATAAGAGAAATGGAACCAATAGGGGGTATATACATAGGAATTATTTTAAAGAAATGGCTCATGTTAATGTGGAGGCTGGAAAGTTAGAAAATTGTAGGCAGACCAATAGGCTGGAAACACAGGCAGAATTTCTTCTTCTCTTGGAAACATCAATTTTTGTTCTTAAGGCTTCAACTGATTGGATGAGCCCCACCCACATTATAAAGGGTAACTCCCTTTACTTAAAGTCAACTGATTGTAGATGTTAACCACATTTACAAAATATCCTAACAGCAACACATATTAGTGTTTGATTAAATAACTGGGTTCCATAATGTAGCCATGTTGACACATAAAATATATCATCATAGTGCTGCATCCACATGACCTTTTATTTCCAGGTGACTCCTTAACTGTTTTTATTAGAGAAGTTGTAGGTTTATGAGAAAAATCATGCAAAAAATAAAGAGTTCCTATACACACCCTATTATTAACACCTTGCTTAAGGGTGGAATATTTGTTACAATTCATGAAAGAACATTTTAATAATTGTACTATTAACTATAGTTTATCCTTTATGATATGGTTAACTCTGTGTTGTACAGGCCTATGTTTTTTATTCTGATTTTTATAAAACCTAAAATTTCCCCTTTTAACCACATGCACATACATAATTCAGTGTTTTTAACTATGTTCACAAGGATGTGCTACCATCAACATTCATTACCAAAACTTTAAGATAAACCAAAATAGAAACTCAATACAATGTAAGCATTAATTTCTCATTCCCTACTCCCTCCCCTTCCCCTGGTAAACTATATTCTGGGTTCTGACCCTATGAGTTTGCTTATTCTAAATATTTCATACCAGTGAGTTCATACAATATTTGCCATTTATTGTCTGGCTTATTTCACTCAACATGATGTCTTCAAGGTTCATCCATATTGACACATATATCAGAACTTCATTCCTTTTTTAATTCAGTTTTATTAAGATATATTCATATACCATAAAATCATCCATGTACAATCACCTGTTCACAGTGCCATCTTATAGTTGTGCATTCATCACCCCAATCTATTTTTTGAACATTTTCCTTACCAGAAAGAATCAGAATCAGAATAAAAATAAAAATAAAAAAGAACACCCAAATCACCCCTCCATCCCACCCTATTTTTCATTTAGGTTTTATCCCCATTTTTCTACTCATCCATCCATACACTGGATAAGGGGAGTGCGATCCACAGGGTTTTCACTACATTGTTATACAATCATCTTCAAGAGTCAAGGCTACTGGCTTGGAGTTTGGTAGTTTCAGGTATTTACTTCTAGCTATTCCAATATATTAAAACCTAAAAAGTGTTATCTATATAGTGCATAAGAATGTCCACCAGAGTGACCGCTCACTCCATTTGAAATCTCTCAGCGACTGAAGCTTTATTTTGTTTCATTTTGCAACCCCCTTTTGGTCAAGAAAATGTTCTCAATCCCATGATGCCAGGTACAGATTCATCCCTGGGAGTCATATCCTGTGTTGCCAGGGAGATTTACACCCCTGGGAATCAGGTACCACATAGGGGGGAAGGCAGTGAGATCACCTGTCAAGGTGGATTAGCTAGAGAGAGAGGGCAACATCTGAGCAACAATGAGGCACTCAAGGGGAGACTCTTAGGCATAATTATAAGCAGGTTAAGCCTCTCCTTGCAGCAACAAGCTTCATAGGGGCAATACCCAAGACAGAGGGCTCAGCACATAAAGTCGTCAGTCCCCAATGTTTGTGAGAACATCAGCGACAATCCAGGTGAGGAAGTCCAGCACCTCTGCATTCTCCCCCAGCTCTTTGGGGGGCTGAATATATATTTTTACTCTCCACACAAATTACTTTAGGATGTGTTGCTATTTCATTCTAATCTATACAGACCTACCATAGCTCACTTCTTATTCAAAGTTCCATGTAATTGTAGTGTTTGAACAAACAACAAACTGTAGGAGTTATATTGTTTAGAAAATACAGAACCTACACCAACTAAACATCTCTTCCTTTGGTCTCACATACTTCATGCCTTTTGATGGCTGAATAATAGCCCATTCTGTGTATATACCATATTTTATTTATCCACTCATTGGTTGATGGACACTTGGGCTGCTTCTATCTTTTGGCAATTGTGCATAATGCTGCTACAATGAATGGTGTGCAAGTATCTGTGAATCTCTGCTTTCAAATCTCTTGGGTATACACTTAATGGGATTGCAGGCTTGTATAGTAATTCTATACTTAACTTTCTGAGGAAATGCCAAACTGACTTCCAGAGCAGCAACACCATTTTACATTCCCACCAATGAATGAATGTTCCTATTTCTCCACATCCTCTACAACACTTACTATTTTCTTTCTTTTTTCAAAAATAGTAGTCATTCTAGTGGGTGTGAAATGGTACATCATTGAGCTTTGGATTTCAATTTTCCTAATAGCAAGTGATGCTTAGCATCTTTTCATGTGCTTCTTGGCCATTTGTATGTCTTCATTGGAGAAAAGACTATGCAAGACTTTTGCCAATTTTTAAAATGTGTTGTTTGTCTTTTTGTTGATAAGTTGAAAGATTTCTTTATATATGCTGGATATAAAACCCTTATCAGCCAGAGGTGGGGCAAGATGGTGGAGTGGTGAGATGTGTGTATCAGTTACTCCTCCAGGGCAGTAGGTAGAAAGCCAGGAACTGCATTGACCAGACACCACAGAGCAATTTGACTTTGGGCATACTTCATACAACACTCACAAATGCATGGAAAAGCTGAGATCAGTGAAATCTGTAAGTTCTTGCAGGCAGGGTACCCATGCTCCTTCCTGCCAGGCTCAGTTCCATGGGAGGAGGGACCATCAGTGCTGGGAACCAGGAGGGAGAACTGCAGTTGCAGCTCTGATTGAAAACTCAGACTGCTGATCAAAAGCTCCAAATGTAGATAGACTGAGAGCAGACAACCTGGTGGAAAGGAGACAGGGATAGCAAAAACAGCAAAAAAAGAGAGAAAGAAACAAAAATAAAAACAGAGACTTTTTGGAGTTCCAGTGAACAGAAAATGGAGATGGGCAGGGCTTAAACAGAATCAGGCACAAATGAAAATCCAGAGGACGAGGACCCTTGTCTGAAGAGGTGGTTTCTCTGCTTTCTTGATTGTAACTTAATGGCCCTAATCTCCTTGCCTCTTACCATTTCAATAGCCCATTAGATCTGCAAGGAGGGCCCCTCTATATTTTTCATTTTTTTTTACCTTTTTCTCTTTTCCTAAAACAATTACTCTAAGAAACCCTTACAGAAAGCCTCAAAGACTTGCAATATGGACCCAGGCAAGAGCAGAGCTAAGATAGCTCTGAGAGACAAAGCAATAAGCCTAGTGGCTGAGAGAATTCATGAAACACCATAACTTCCCAAGAAAAGGGGGGTGTCCCCTTATAGCCATCTTCCCAGTGGGCTGGGAATGCTCCTGCCTGGTGCCAGCACCATAGCCCAGAGCTGCCCCCAAACAATCCAGTGTGACAGGAAGTACTTCCAACAACACACACATGCCACAATATCTGACATGGACAATAGCTTTTCACGCACCCACAGCTAATTTTCCAGGAGCTGGAAGGCACAGCTGTGTGAAAATGGGGAAATTAACGCACACCATTCAGCCATCTTTTCGGCAGGCTGGGAATGCTCCTACACAGCTGTGCAGCCCAGAACTTCCCTTGGGTGACAGGGCTTACCTGTGATGTAGCACAGTCTTCCCCCAGCAGAGGCCCTAGGAGGGCACGGCTTGGAAGAGGGACCCACTCGCAAGTCCCAGGGACCATACACCAATACCAAGGACTTGTGGGTCAGCAGCAGAGACAAACTGTAGTGAGACTGAACTGAAGGATTAGACTACTGCAACAGCTTTAAATCTCCAGGAACACCTGGGAGATTTGAATATTAAAGCCACCCTCCCTCCCTATACACTCAGACACATGCCCCACATTCAGGGCAGGCAGCACCAACTACATATGCAGACTTGGTGCACCAATTGGATCTCCACAATACTCAGACCCCCACTCACCACAAAGAAAATGTTGGGGAGAACAGGCTTGAGGGGAATAGGTGGCTTGTGGACAATACCTGCTGGTTATTTAGAGAAAGTGTACTCCACCAAACTGTAGATCTGACAAATCAGAGATAAGTGTTTGAATCAGTCTACATATCTTAAAAGAACCCTATCAAGTTAAGCAAATGCCAAGAGGCCAAAAACAACAGAAAATTTTAAAGCATATGAAAAAACCAGATGATATGGATAACCCAAACCCAAACACCCAAACCAAAAGATCAGAGGAGACACAGTACTTGGAGCAATTAATCAAACAATTGAAGACAAACAATGAGAGAATGGCACAGGATATAAAGGACATGAATGAGACCCTAGAAGAGCATAAAGAAAAAATTGCAAGAGTAAGTAAAAAAAGATCATCGTATGGAAATAAGAGATTGACGACCAAACTAAAAAGATTCTGGATACTCATAGTACAAGCTGAACAGAGAATCAGTGACCTCAAGGATGACAGAATGGAAAATGAATGAACAAAAGAAAGAATGGGGAAAAACTGAAAAACACAAAATGGACCTCATAGATATGATAGATAATATAAAATGTCTAAATATAAGACTCATTGGTGTTCCAGAAGGGGAAGAGAAGGGTAAAGGTCTAGAAAGAGTATTCAAAGAAATTGTTTGGGAAACCTTCCCAAATCTTCTAAACACCATAAATACACAAATCATAAATGCCCAGCAAACTTCAAATAGAATAAATCCAAATAAACCCACTCTGAGATATATTCTGATCAGACTGTCAAACACTGAAGAGAAGGAGCAAGTTTTGAAAGCAGCAAGAGAAAAGCAATTCACCACATACAAAGGAAACAGCATAAGACTAAATAGTGACTACTCAGCAGCCACCATGGAGGTGAGAAGGCAGTGGCATGCCATATTTAAAACTCTGAGAGGGAAAAATTTCCAACCAAGAATTCTTTATCCAGCAAATCTCTCCTTAAAATTTGAGGGAGAGCTTAAATTTTCACAGACAAACAAATGCTGAGAGTATTTGCTAACAAGACACCTGCCCTACTTGAGATACTAAAGGGAGCCCTACTGACAGAGAAACAAAGAAAGGAGAGAGAAAGATGGAGAAAGGTTCAGTACTAAAGAGATTCAGTATGGGTACATTAAGGGACATTAAGGGTGAGAGGGAAACAATATATCTGACAAACATAAACCAAAGGATAAGATGTCTGGTTCAAGAAATGCCTGCACAGTAATAACATTGAATGTAAATGGATTAAACTCCCCAATCAAAAGATAGAGACTGGCTGAATGGATGAAAAACTATTAACCAACAATATGTTGCATAGAAGAGACTCATCTTAGACACAGGGACACAAGAAATTGAAAGTAAAAGGATGGAAAAAAATATTTCATGCCAGCTACAGCCAAAAGAAAGCAGGAGTAGCAATATTAATCAAAGATAAAATAGACTTTAAATGCAAGGATGTTATGAGAGACAAAGAAGGCCACTACATACTAATAAAAGGGGCAATTCAACAAGAAGAAATAACAACCATAAACGTTTATGCACCCAATCAAGGTGCCACAAAATGCATGAGACAAACACTGGCAAAACTAAAGGAAGCAATTGATGTTTCCACAATAATTGTGGGAGACTTCAACACATCACTTTCTCCTATAGATAGATCAACCAGACAGAAGACCAATAAGGAAATTGAAAACCTAAACAATCTGATAAATCAATTGGATTTAACAGACATATATAGAACATTACATCGCAAATCACCAGGATACACATTCCTCTCTGGTGCACACAGAACTTTCTCCAGAATAGATCATATGCTGGGCCATAAAACAAGCCTCAATAAATTTTAAAAAAATGAAATTATTCAAAGCACTTTCTCTGACCACAATGGAATACAATTAGAAGTCAATAACCATCAGAGACTTAGAAAATTCACAAATACCTAGAGGTTAAACAACACGCTCCTAAACAATCAGTGCATTAAAGAGGAAATAGCAAGAGAAATTTCTAAATATATAAAGACAAACGAAAATGAGAACAAAACATATCAAAACCTATGGGATGCAGCAAAAGCCATACTGAGGGGGAAATTTATAGCATTAAATGCATACATCAAAAGGGAAGATAGAGCTAAAATCAAAGAACTAATGGAGCAATTGAAAAAGCTAGAAATGAACAGCAAACCAATCCTAAACCAAGTAGAAGAAAAGAAATAACAAGGATTAAAGCAGAAACAAATGACATATGGAACAAAAAAAAAATAGGGAGAATAAATAACACCAAAATTGATTCTTTGAGAGGATCAATAAGATTGACAAGCCCCTAGCTAGACTGACAAAATCAAAAAGAGAGAAGACCCATATAAACAAAATAATGAATGAGAAAGATGACATTATGGCAGATTCCAAAGAAATTTAAAAAATTTTAAGAGGATACTATGAACAACTGTATGCCAACAAACTGGATAAGGTAGAGGAAATGGACAATTTCCTGGAAACATATGAACAACCTAGACTGACCAGAGAAGAAACAGAAGACTCAACCAACCAATCACATGCAAAGAGATCCAGTCAGTCATCAAAAAGCTTCCCACAAATAAATGCCCAGGGCCAGATGGCTTCACAGGGGAATTCTACCAAAATTTCCAAAAAGAACTGACACCAATCTTACTTAAACTCTTTCAAAAACTGAAGAAAATGGAACACTACCTAACACATTTCATGAAGCTAACATCAATCTAATACCAAAAACCCGGCAAAGATGCTATAAAAAAGGAAAACTATAGGCCAATCTCCCTAATGAATATAGATGCAAAAATTCTCAACAAAATACTTGCAAATCGAATCCAAAAGCACATTAAAACAATCATACACCATGACCAAGTGGGGTTCATTCCAGGCATGCAAGGTGGTTTAACATAAGAAAATCAATCAATGTATTACAACACATAAACCAATCAAAAGAGAAAAATCAAATGATCATCTCAATAGATGCTGAAAAGGCATTCAACAAAATCCAACATCCTTTTTTGATAAAAACAATTCAAAAGGTAGGAATTGTAGGAAACTTCTTCAATATGATAAAGAGCATATATGAAAAACCCACAGCCAGCATAGTACTCAATGGCGAGAGACTGAAAGCCTTCCCCCTAAGATGAGGAATGAGACAAGGATGCCTGCTGTCATCACTGTTATTCAACATGTGCTAGAAGTGCTAGCCAGGGCAATCCAGCAAGACAAAAAATAAAAGGCATCCAAATTGGAAAAGAAGATGTAAAACTGTCATTATTTGCAGATGATACGATCTTTTATCTGGAAAACCCTGAGAAATCGACGATACAGCTACTAGAGCTAATAAACAAATTTGGCAAAGTAGCGGGATACAAGATTAATGCACGTTAAGTCAGTAATGTTTCTATATGCTAGAAATGAAACAAGAGAAAAGACACTCAGGAAAAAGATACCATTTTCAATAGCAACTAAAAAAATCAATTACCTAGGAATAAACTTAACCAAAGATGTAAAAGACCTATACAAAGAAAACTACATAACTCTACTAAAAGAAATACAAGGGGACCTTAAAAGATGGAAAAATATTCCATGTTCATGGATAGGAAGGCTAAATGTCATTAAGATATCAATTCTACCCAAACTCACCTAAAGATTCAATGCAATCCCAATCAAAATTCCAACAACCTACTTTGCAGACTTGGAAAAGCCAGTTATCAAATTTATTTGGAAAGGGAAGATGCCTCAAATTGCTAAGAACACTCTAAATAAGAAAAATGAAGAGGGAGGACTTACAGTCCCTGACTTTGAAGCTTATTATAAAGCCACCGTAGTCAAAACAGCATGGTACTGGCACAAAGATAGACATATTGATCAATGGAATTGAATTGAGAATTCGGAGATAGACCCCCAGATCTACGGCTGACTGATCTTTGATAAGGCCCCCAAAGCCACTTAACAGGGACATAACAGTCTTTTCAAAAATGGGGCTGGGAGAGTTGGATATCCATATCCAAAAGAATGAAAGAGGACCCCCACCTCACACCCTACACAAAAATTAACTCAAAGTGGACCAAAGATCTCAATCTAAAAGAAAGTACCATAAAACTCCTAGGAGATAATGTAAGGAAATGTTTTCAAAACCTTTTATTAGGTGGCCATTTCCTAGACCTTAAACCCAAAGCACAAGCAACAAAAGAAGAAACAGATAAATGGGAACTCCTCAAGCTTAGAAGTTTCTGTACCTCCAAGAAATTTGTCAAAAAGGTGAAGAGGCAGCCAACTCAATGGGAAAAATTTTTTGGAAAACTTGTATCTGACAAAAGACTGATATCTTGCATATATAAAGAAATCCTATAATTCAATGACAATAGTACAGACAGCCCAATTAGAAAATGGGCAAAAGATATGAAAAGATAGTTCTCTGAAGAGGAAATACAAGTGGCCAAGAAACACATGAAAAAATGTTCAGCTTCACTAGCTATTAGAGAGATGCAAATTAAGACCACAACGAGATACCATCTCACACCAATTAGAATGGCTGCCATTAAACAAACAGCAACCTACAAATGCTGAAGAGGATGTGGAGAAATTGGAACTCTCATTCATTGTTGGTGGGACTGTATAACGGTTCAGCCAGTCTGGAAGTCAGTCTGGCAGTTCCTTAGAAAACTAGATATAGAGTTACCCTTCGATCCAGCAATTGTACTTCTCGTTATATACCCAGAAGATCTGACAGCAGTGACATGAACAGATATCTGCACGTCAGTGTTCATAGCAGCATTATTCACAACTGCCAAAAGATGGAAACAACCCAAATGTCCTTCAACAGATGAGTGGATAAATATAATGTGGTATATACACACGATGGAATACTACACGGCTGTAAGAAGGAACGATGTGAAACATATAACATGGATGAACCTTGAAGACATAATGCTGAGTGAAATAAGCCAGGCACAAAAGGAGAAATATTATATGCTCCCACTAATGTGAACATTGAAAAATGTAAAATAAATGGTTTATAAGGTAGAATGGAGGGGAACTAGCGATAGAGAGCAATTAATGAAGGGGGAACGATAACCCAATAAGAACACATAATTTATTGTGGGTATTTTTAACGCTCTGGGAATGCTCAGGAATGACTATGGTTTGTTAATTTCTGGTGGGTATGTTAGGAACAAGTTCACAGAAATGTTGCTATATTAGGTTATTTTCTTGGGGTAGAGTAGGAACATGTTGGAAGTAAAGTAGTTATTTTAGGTTAGTTGTCTTTTACTTACTCCCTTGTTATGGTTTGCTTGAAATGTTTTTTTACTGTATGTTTTAAAATTTTTTTTGATATAGTTAATTTAAAAGAAAAGAGTTAATTAAAAAAAAAAACAAAAACAATGAAAAATATATGCCCCCCTGAGGAGCTGGTGGAGAATGCAGGGGTGTTGGGAAAGCTTCCCCACCTGGATGGTTGCTGATTTGCTCACAGACATAGGGGACTGGTGGTTTGATGGGTTGAGCCCTCTACCATGGGACTTGCCCTTGACAAGACTGCTGCTGCAAAGGAGAGGTTAAACCTGCCTACAATTCTGACTAAGGGCCTCCTCTTGCATGTCTCTTTGTTGCTCACATGTGGCCCTCTCTCTAGCTAAGCCAACTTGGCAGGTGAAATCACTGCCCTACCCCCTACGGGGGATCTGACACCCAGGGCAGTAAATCTCCCTGGCAATGTGGAAAATGACTCCTGGGGAGGAATCTAGACCTGGCATCGTGGGATGGAGAACATCTTCTTGACCAAAAGGGGGATGTGAAAGGAAATTAAATAAGCTTCAGTGACAGAGAGATTCCAAAAGGAGCTGAGAGGTCGCTCTGGTGGGTACTCTTACGTGCAATATAGACAACCCTTTTTAGGTTCTAATGAATTGGAATAGCTAGCAGTAAATACCTGAAGCTATCAAACTACAACCCAGAACCCTTGAATCTTGAAGATGATTGTATCAAAATGTAGCTTATGAGGGGTGACAAGGTGATTGGGAAAGCCACATGGACCACACTCCCTGTTGTCCAGTGTATGGATGAATGAGTAGAAAAATGGGGGCAAAAAAAAAAGGCACCCAGTGTTCTTTTTTAATTGTTCTTTTTCACTTTAATTGTTCCTTTTCACTTTATTTTTTATTATTATTTTTGTATGTGTAGTAATGAAAATGTTCAAAAATTAATTTTTTGTTATGAATGCGAAACTATATAATGGTACTGTGAGCAACTGAATGTATGCTTTGTATGACTGCATGGTATGTGAATGTATCTCAATAAAATTGAATTTAAAAATAAATAAATAAATAAATAAACAAATAAAACCTTATCACATATGTGCTTTCCAAATAACATATATATCTTATTTGTCCTTCAACTTATCCTTACCAACCTGAACATGTGTTTTTCCTCTCCTGGTGTCACACCTGTATTTCCTCTTCTTTTCCCAATAGCAGTGGTTCTCAGAGTGTGGTCTGTGGATCAGCAGCATCAGCATTATGTGTGAACCAGTTAAAAATGCAAATGCACGGGCCTCACCCTGGCCCTACAGAATCTGAAACTCCAAGAGACAGGTTGGGGGTGGAGATGCAGCAATCTGTTTGTTTTTTTTTCAAAAGCAGTGTGATTTAGCAATCTGTGTATTAACAAAAGCTACTTCTAGGTGATTCTGATGCATGCTCAAGTTTGAGAACCACTGCCTTAACCTACTAACATAGTTAATATAGCCTGTAAAAAGCATCATTTTGTTTTATCACTAATCCCATAATTTTCACATCTGATCCACCTCCTTCTGCATGCATGCCTTCATACACACAATTATCCACCTGCATTTACTTTAGTTTCTAAATGGATCTATCTTTGGATAAATATATTAAATATTATTCTGTCATCAGTGACAAAGACTGGTTGGTCATCACCATAAGAAGAATTAAGTCAAATCATAACCTGAATTTTCTAACCTTTTTCATCCTTTCACACATCCTCTAAATGCAAATTATAATCAGAATCTGAGCAAAGGTTGAATCAAGAACAAATAGTGTGGGGATATAACTTTATGGTTTTTCCATGTTCATATAACTTAATATCTATATTTATCTATTCACCTTTTTACAAAACAAAACACTTTTGAGTATATCTCCTTCTAAATCCCACCCCAGACATTGAGGATAATAACATAATAACATTTACTCTTTTATTTTCCTAGATGTTAATAGGATAAAGAATCTGGAACATCTACTTCAAAATTCTCCTTTTACAGAAGATCAATACAGCTGTTGATAAAATTGATAAAATTAGTCCCATAAGGATCTGTTAGACTTGAGGTTTTTAATCTATATAACTTTAGATCATGACATATTCTTTGCTGCTCAGTGAAAACTACTTATCCTTCAACTGTGGATAATAAAATAAGACAGAGAAAGGTAAGGGACTGGTGGTATGAAGTTTACGATATGGATACAGGAGAAATGAGATGAATCTAATGTTCTGTAGATACCCTAAATGCTTTGTGTTCTGTTATCCTTTCTATGGAAACTGGATAGGTTAGGGCTTTGAGTAATCCTAGTTAGTGTTGTTAATCTTCATTTCTTCCACTTCACCATGCTACATCTTTTCCCTATGTGATAAAGTCAAACACACCCCCAGGTTCAAAAAATGTTTTACTAATCAAGGCATATCCCATTAGGTGTTATGGAATGTATAAAATCAACTGCCATCACTCTACCCATATAATGTAAGTTAATTTTCTTTCAAAATTCCTTTCATGTAATTCCCCTGCTCAAAGCCTATGATAGTTTCTTATTTCCTATCACATTACATGTAAACTCTTCTGCATATAGATTTTAAGGTTATAATCTGATTCTATCCTTCTCATTCAACTTTATTTTGTACAGTTCCCAACCAGGAGGTCCCTTTCACCTAAGATAACTGACGTTCATTTTCTATTTGTTATGGCAAAGTTGAAGAAACAATGAAAGGAAAAACAGACACTAAAATCCCTAACAGCAAAAGTTTATTTACAATTAAAGTTAAGGAACATTTTTAATGCATGCTAAGAAAACAGTAACATTCCAAACTCACAGATTACAATCTGATAAGGAATACAAGACAATACTGGGAAAGGCTTTGGCATACACAACTATTGGAACCAGGTTATCAGCACACTTATACTATTAGAACTTTGTTATCAGAAGAGTTACAAATCACCTACTTTTATGTTACACCAACTTCATGGATAGCTTACCTTTTAACTTCTCACTGGCTATTTGAGTAAATAGCATTCAAGGTTAAATATTAAGACTGGGGAGTAGGGAAGAAATACAGATGTGATAAGCATCACAACATTTCAGAGCCTACATATGCGAATACCACATTAAAATTAAAGAAGAAACAGTATTTCCATTTTTTTCTGAAACAACATTTGGCAATTTCAGCGCATGAGAAGACACTGCTTTGGTCCATCCACTCTTTCCAGCTTTTCAAAGTGTTTCCTGGCATTGCGGATATTGATCAGAGTAGCTGCGGAAGCTGAGGGTAGGGGTGGGGAAGACAGCCAACAGAATAAGGACGGGCAGCCCAAGGAATGTCTGACTAGTACAAACAAATAAAAGGGAGCCAAATCCCTCATTATATGTCACAGAGGACATACCAGAATAGAAGATTCCAAACAAAAAGGTTTAATTTTTCTGAATAAGTAGATTTGTTTATATTCTAAGTTCTGCCTAAAATTTCCAAAATAAAGTGGGGTATTCTGTTTTGGTTTTGGACTATCTTATACTGTATTTTAATATTAACCTAAGGTAGGAGAAATCAATGGATCGGAGATAATTTAAACTTCTGGGAACATCCTGGAAATAGTTAGAACCTTTATTTCAGTGGCTGTGATGGACATGACTACTATGGTATGGAGGTACCAAACAACCCCTTTCATGTCCATATGGGAATACAGCATTTAAGAGTAGGCAATGACATATAAAACAGTTCAGCATTTATTAGTTCCTAGCATAGATTTACTAGTCTTTTAAAAATCTGTATATATCATGGATTTGGGTTCTCTTTTCTTTAAAATTCCTACATCACTTGCTTTTATAAATTCCCATGAAGAAAACCTTAATACCCTAGAGGCTAAAGATAATTCCTTTTAAGCCTCAAAATGTAAGTCTATAAATAAAAATAAACTATTTACTACTAGTACTAAAATCATTTTTAATTATGTAATAAAGTATTACCTATAGAGCAATTAGTTTAAATAATATCAGGATTTGAACCTATGTTAGCTTATTTTAAACTTACGAATGGATGGATCAGACATCACAACCATCACATAAGTGTTGGATGTAAAAATGTCAATGAAAGCAGCAAAGTTAGAGTTCCTGACTTCCATGCTCTGGAAAGAAGCAGCAAGCTTGCTATAAGAGAAAGGAGAAACACAGTTAAAGAATATAAAATAATAGCAATATAAGAATTTCTTATCTATCATGTTAAACATTTTTATCACATTATACCACCACCACTTCGTTAAGACAGTTACTCACTAATTCCTTTTTGTTTTCCAAGAAAACTCTTAATACTGAAGTGAAAATGTTTTGGAAAGTGACTAGGAGAGCTAGTGGTTTGTATATTGACTTGGTATTTACTGTGAAATAAAAGTGGGCTAGGCCTAGATCCATGTTAAAAATCACATTACAAATGATTTATATAATATTTAAGAACCTTCCTAAGTTGAATTTTTCCTATTATTGAGACTGATAACTACTCTTTTTTTTTTTTTTTTTTTTAATCATCATTTTATTGAGATATATTCACATACCACGCAGTCATACAAAACAAATTGTACTTTCGATTGTTTACAGTACCATTACATAGTTGTACATTCATCACCTAAATCAATCCCTGACACCTTCATTAGCACACACACAAAAATAACAAGAATAATAATTAGAGTGAAAAAGAGCAATTGAAGTAAAAAAGAACACTATGTACCTTTGTCTGTTTGTTTCCTTCCCCTATTTTTCTACACATCCATCCATAAACTAGACAAAGTGGAGTTTGGTCCTTATGGCATTCCCAATCCCACTGTCACCCCTCATAAGCTACATTTTTATACAACCGTCTTCGAGATTCATGGGTTCTGGGTTGTAGTTTGATAGTTTCAGGTATCCACCACCAGCTACCCCAATTCTTTAGAACCTAAAAAAGGTTGTCTAAAGTGTGCGTAAGAGTGCCCACCAGAGTGATCTCTCGGCTCGTTTTGGAATCTCTCTGCCACTGAAGCTTATTTCATTTCCTTTCACATCCCCCTTTTGGTCAAGAAGATGTTCTCCATCCCACGATGCCGGGTCTACATTCCTCCCCGGGAGTCATATTCCACGTTGCCAGGGAGATTCACTTCCCTGGGTGTCTGATCCCACGTAGGGGGGAGGGCAGTGATTTCACCTTTCAAGTTGGCTTAGCCAGAGAGAGAGGGCCACTTCTGAGCAACAAAGAGGCATTCAGGAGGAGACTCTTAGGCACAAATACAGGGAGACCTAGCCTCTCCTTTGCAGCAACCGTCTTCCCAAGGGTAAAACTTATGGTAGAGGGCTCAACCTATCAAACCACCAGTCCCCTATGTCTGTGGTCATGTTAGCAACCATGGAGGTGGGGTAGGCGAATACCCCTGCATTCTCCACAGGCTCCTCAAGGGGGCACTACATCTTTTTTTTTTTTTTTTTCCCTTGTTTGTCTTTTTTCTTTTTTTTTTTCTTTTTTTTTTTTTTTTAACTTTCCCTTCTTTTTTCAAATCACCTGTATGAAAAAAAAGTTAAAAAGAAAACAAACATACAATAAAAGAACATTTCAAAGAGACCATAGCAAGGGAGTAAGAAAAAGACAACTAACCTAAGATAACTGCTTAACTTCCAGCATGTTCCTACTTTACCCCAAGAAAGTTACCTAATATAGCAACATTTCAGTGAACTTGTTC